>NW_008824543.1:550175-576747 GCF_000699105.1 Pygoscelis adeliae
GCTGGTCTCTCACGGCTGTCATTGCCTCTGCCAAACACGGTCTAGGAGGCAACGAGGCAGTAACAAAGAATAAGAGAGGCAATGAAGTGACTTGCATAGCCCATGCCCCAGCTTCCACTGCGGGACTGGACACTCAACTACACAAGAAGTTGAGCTGCAAACACGAGACCCTCGCCAGGACACAGGTAGCTCCAACAAAAACACCTCGCCCCCAGTAACTCTGCAACAAGAGCCAGATTGTTTTCCAAGCCTGCAAGTATCTCTTTCCTTAATTTATATAATTTTCAGTTTCTGCTACAATAACCACCTTCAATCTCCACATCTCTACATCCTACTCTGTAGCACATCTCAAAGTTTGACTGTGTAAGTTGTCATGAGCAAAAACTACACTGTCTAGGCCTTAGTGCTATGTATTTTGGCAGAGAATGTCTCCATCTGTATTAGCTATACCTGAATTTCCTTAAGAAATAGTATTGATTTTTCCCTTCAAGTATATACATTTAATGAAAAACTCACTCATGCCTCCAAAGGTTGTCTAGACATTAAGTTGGTCCCCCTTCCTGCCTTCAGTATCTGCTTATTTTTTTCTCTAAATGAAGCTGTATCAAGGGTCTTTTGGCAGAATATTAAGAGTAGCATATATGCTGATAATACATGGAAAAGACATGCAATACGGTCATCATCCTCGACCAGATTTTCCATACCCTGCGATATATCCTTTTTTTTTTTACTGGGAGCTGTTCCAATACCTGAATCATCAAAAGCAGTCTTTTCTTTTACAAAACACCCTGAGAAATAAAAACAAGCTTCTTTCCTTGTCTGTTGAAAATGGAATATTTTACCTAACTCAAATTATCCTAGACAAAGGACAACTTTGAATGAATGCCAAGTTCTGATATTTCATCAGTGTTTAAGTCTAGAGGCATATTTATACTACTGTGAAGGAAAAAATCCCAGACAGCCGATGAACATGCCTGCCATAATGCAGCCCCAGACAGCTGCTACACACTGTAAAGGCACCTGTATCTGTAGAAGCGATTGCATTGTTGATCTTAGAAGATTAAAGAAGCGTATCAAATGTTCTTCTTGCTAATTTGGCACTGTACAGAGGGTCTGACTAGTAAAAGGAACCTGAACACACCTGTAGAAGGATACGCAATAAGTTTCAAAAAAATATTAAAAGATGGTTTAAAAGAACACTATTTTTGCTTTTCTGTATAGCACATGGGATATAAAAAAGCTATACCAAAGCAGCCTGTTGTATATGAAGTTTTTGTTTTGCGAGGGAAGCATCCTTCAAAGCTGTAAGCAAATGCTTGCGTGAGTGCCTATACACACATATAAAAACCTTAAAATTTAATACTGTTGGTTTTGTACAGTAGAAGCAGCAGAGTCTACTGAAGAAACTCTTATCAAATGGGCTGAAAGTCACAAAGGATCCAATTAAGATAAAAAGTTCAAACCCAGGACATTTCCTCTTCTTTCTGACTGCTTAGGCCAACATCAGACATCTGTTCTCACTAATTTTTGAATTAATCCCCTTTGAAGCCAACTATTCAAAACCTGAAGATACATCATCTGTCCGATAAGGATCCCCCCCCCCCCCCCTTAAGAAGGTGCTATTTTGAATTAAACAGTCTCCTCTACTGGTGCAGTTGCAGACATGATCATAGTTTTGTGTAGAGAAAAGAGTTTTGCTTAGTCAAGTTAAAAGATCAGCAGAGATGGAAATACACCATGTCTTATAACTGCAGGCTACTATTACACAGGCAGCTGCACTGAAATGGTCTTCAAATTGTCCCACAAATGACCTCTACTCTATCTTTGCAAGAATTAAGCAATCTGCTAGTTCAGATTTAAACAAATTAGATAGGATGGCTTTTCAAAAAAAGAAACCCACCACGGTAGGTTGTCTTTACCTTACCTCAAACACTGGAATATCAGGTTCCACACAAGAAAAATTCTGCTCACCCATTTCCAGTAATAGGAGCGTTATTTGAAAATAGAGATGATAGAGAGGAAGAAGTCCATGACTTCTCCAGATGACATTATATTTTAATAAGTACTGCACAAATTGCTCACAACATTTTGAAAAATTTTCAGTATTTCTCAGACTCCAAAGAGCTCCCATCATCTTTCTTTTCTTACAATATTTATAAAGCTGTGATGTCTTTACTTTGCAGAATTGCCGTTTAACATTCTTGAGTAATGCTACTCAAAACTTCACAATGCCATTTCTCTCGTATAAATCTAAAAGCCAATCTAAAAGCCTATTTTCTTCCACTCCAAGATTTAGAAACTCTACATGCATTAGTTGTGCATGCTCAAGGTATTATGTACCTATAGGGCTGGAAACCATACAGTATGAACAGTACGATGCCCAAATATTTTAGATAGACCAATCTAATGCAATGACAGCAGGGAAAATGGCTTCAGTCTTTACACCAATTCACTTGCATCTTCAAATAGCATCCTTTTGCTTCCCTAATTTATCAGCCTCTAGAGCCTTCTCAAGCAAGCCGCCCCTCCCCCCCCCCAATATCTCCAACACAGAAAGACCTACTACCAGTTTCTTAGGTTGACTAGAGAATCCCATTAAGAAGTTCTTGTGTACTCCACCTTGTTTTTAGAAAAAAAAAAAAAAAGAGCTTGTGAAAGTATACATAGATAGATACAGATCAATCCAGAAGAATATTTAAACATATTCTAGTCCCTTTGACTTCAATTGCTTAAGTGATTTGTTGGAGCAGAGTCAGTACAATAGTTCCCTGCAAGAGCAAGGCCATAAAGAACAGTCAGCAATATCCTTCTCTACCTTGTGGGGGTCTACTTGCAAGATAAGGTTTGTTAAAACAAACTCCCTCTGTCTTTGAGTGCCCTCTAGACCTAAGATAGTACACAAATAGAGCTTTAAAGCTTGCTTAAAAAACTTTAAGGGATTGGGATTTAGGGGGGAAAAAAAAAAGGAAAAAAGAAAAGACATCTGCTACACCCACAAGACATTTGTTGAATTACAGCTTATATTAAAAATTCTACAGATACAAATGTGGTATCAGTTATCTACTGCTGAAAGAACAAATACTCAGTTGTGCTCTTGCACAATACCTAAGCATGACTGTTAATAGACTGGTTCAGAATGAATTTTCCCTTTATTAGAAAAAGTAAGGTAATTTCATCTCCCTTGTAAATCTAGCCATGGAGAAGAGATAAGAAAATATGTTTAAGAAAAGTATGCAAAATCAAAAGAAATTGTAAGAGGGATTGCAGTTACATACATTTGAAGAAAACAATTGCAAAATCATGATTGAATGTTAAATTTACAAAGAGGAGACTAGTAACAGCACACAGTCTGGATATTTGCCCTTTGAACCACATAGTCATATTTTCCTTTAGGAACCCAAGACTTTAGTACTTGGAAAAAAAAATACTATTATCAAAACAGTAATTTTTCCACCTTTTTTAAAAACTGATACACACTAAGGCAATAGTGACTCCACTTTTCAAGTAGACAATACAGTTTTTACAAGGTGCTTTGTTAGAAGGTCTATTTAGTAATATTTCCATGCTGTGAATTGATGTGTTATATCATAACTCTAACAAAATTAATATGGATTTACACAAGACATTAACAGCTCCAAAAGGAGCTGTTAAAGACCATTGAATAAAAGAACACTTAACGTAAAGATTCAGCTGACTGCAGAAACTGATACCTAACAAATACTGTAAATGCACATAATTGCAATTACTAATACTAAATTGTACCAAACTATCAGTCCACTTTTATGACAAATAAATAGATAAATCATTGAGTGTCCTTACCAGAACTACTCTCTGAAACCCCACAAAATTGAGATGTGGCAGCAGTACAGCCCTTGGTATTACACCACCTGTAACACAAACCATATTATGATAGTTTCTATCAATATTTATTTTAAAGGATGAAAAAAGGATAAAAGCTATTTTTCTACCAGTCTTAATACTGAAAGCATTAAAACAACATTCAGTTTCCTACCGATTACAATGTATGTTTCAATAAAAAAATAAATGAACAAAAATTAAAGACCATCTTTTGATTACTTACATGGAATATGTTTAAGAAGTTACAGGCACAGTTTCAACTCTCTCCTCACTCTTTCAGTTGAAAACAAAACCCTAGCACAGAATAGAGCATTAGCTTTAATGGATTTTCTGTTCTTTTTGGCTGCTTATATTGACAAAAGGGAACTTTATGAGAATCCAGATTAAAGTTTACAAACGGCAAAGTATTGATGCGGTAGCTTATTTTAGTGTTAGCTAAAGTATACAACTAAAATGACTCAATAGTAAGATAAAAAATAGGAAACACAAGGCCATGATCAAACCAGTCGGTGTTTTCAAAATTGACCATTTTGGATCTGAATTTAACACCAACAAATGAAAAAGAACATGTTACATGAAAGAATCCTTAAACTACCTTCATGGAGTAAATTTCCACAAGCAACTTCAAAACTTAAACACTTTCTAGGAGTTAAGTACATTACGCACCTGTGATCAGAACAATTACTGATCCTACATTTGTGTAACATAGTGGTTCCTATCACCAATATTCATTACAGATTAAATCATTAGAGAGTGATCTTACGCAAACTAAGGTATTAAAGAGAAAAGTTTGAAAGTAAGAGCACAGGAATACTGCCCCGACACTGCAAGAAAAGACTCCGCGTATCAAAAAAAATGCTGTTTGAAGCACGACATACGTAATAGTAAAACAGATAACCCTGCCCCAAATGGAAGAGGATCAGGAAAAGAGCAAACTATTTTCTAAATAATAAACTCCAGCCACAAAGGCTCACAAAACACATTACAAATAACACTGAAACTTCCCAAAGACCTCCTTAAAACAAAGACTAAAACCAAGGAAGGCAATACATGCGTTAAATAGCACACAGCATTTAAGACTTTCCATCGTCTTAAAAATAATCATTGACCTCTAAGAAACCCTCTGTTATTTAGTCTGTTACTAAGCTGAATAAGACTTGAAAATGTTTTTTCCTTGTTTTGATTGAGGAACTACAGAATATTTTGGTCAGTGGTCATTTTCCTTATTTAAATTCCCAAGAGACTCAAGTAAACCAGTATCTGCTCCTTCCCTCCTTCCTGACAGCTGGGTGGACATAGTCTTCCAATCTATGGGAAGAGCTCTGAGCGAGAGAAGGAGGAATGCCATGAACGCTGATGGTACTACACTCCTCCACATATATGGAAACTGCGGCATTTGTTTAATTAATATTTAATTCATAATTACATACTAATGGTTCTCCTTTTCAGAATCAGAAGATATAAATACTATGACCTAGAGGTGTGAGAAGTAAATGCTACAAAGCATCACTTGGAATACTGAGATCACCAGCTTCCTCACAATAAAAGTCAGTTTATTCATTACTACATTTCTACGAAAAACACTCCAGTACCACCACCCTGGACTTGAAAAGCATCCTTCTCTGTAACACCACTTACTGACAGTAGCTCACAAGATAAGTGAAAAGGTCCTGGCCCTATATTAATGTAATTTTAATTCTTCGCTAGGCTATTATGTACTGCCTTGATCATTTCTGCAAACCTAACTGTATATATCAACTGTATTGCTAAAATTTAATTTAAAAAAAAAAAATCAGAAGCAAAGTTTAACACACTTATAAAATTTTCACTCCATGATGAATCATACTGCAAAAGGTCATTAAAAGGGGATGCTGATCCTGCTGGTTGAACAAACAAAAGGGAGCAGCAAGTTTCAACACTTACATGCTTTGAACTTTGTGTGTTTTATGTTTACATTAAGTATTTTTCATTCATTTAGAGTAAACTGTTTCAAGTGAATAACTGATATTACCCCCAAAATGATGGCAAACAGGAGAAAGAACCAGGAGGTCCTACAGGAAAGCAGTGTACCACCACACCCTCAACAGAAGCTTCTTTAAGAGGAATTCCTTTCCTCTCTCCGCAATTCCCCACAGAGCATACACAAAAACACAACATACACAGAACACTATAACTTCGCCTTTGCATTAGCCTCCCTACAACAACAACAAGAGGAAACCTGTTTACAGTTAATTAATTTGCCATGGGATGGAGAGGGCTGAGAGTCGCACAGCAAGAATTAAATGCACGGCCCAACTTAACAGGACTTTTAAGAATGACTAAGTGACAAAAGTAATTTTTCAGATTACCCTAACAGCCAGCTACTTCTGCAGTCACTTGCATCACATGATGTGACCATCAGAGAATCCCCTAAATTATATTTATCTTGGAAACACTTTTATCCTGTTTCAAATCAGTAAATAAGAGTAAAATTTATTGCATGTACTGCAAAGACTTACACGTTACCTAGGAAAAAAGTGAACATATCCTCTCTATTATAAGTTAGTGACATGAACAGAATTTGTAGCATATAGGATAAAAACTTCACATTTAATTATATTCCTACCAAGTGATGTGATGAAATGAAGCACATCACAGGGTGCTCACCTATAATCACAGGGTAGAATTTCCCTTACTATACCCACTCTTCAAACTTTCATTCTGTGGTAATGCTGTGGATTGCTTCATAGTTACATGCTCAGTCTTTTATTTTTCTTTCTTACAAGATGCCTATCTACATGTATTTCAGAGAATCTGAAAATAATCAAACTGCAAGCCTACAGTCTCATTAAAGAAAAAATAAGAGTTGAGCAGGAGGAGAAGGGCTAAAGAGGTTTACCAGCCTCAGGGAGAGGACAAGAACAGAACACACTGCAAAAATGTGGATGATTTTGAGAACCTAACATTTTATGTGACGCTAATTGGCAACCTTAACGACTGTATCTGTTACTAAAATGCTCACACTCCATAAGAATTTGTACATCATGAGCATGAAATCTTTCCCTCTGCAGCTTAAAATAGCTATGCATTTAAAAATCATACCCAAAAATATACATTACTTCCCTATTTCAAAATTAATTACAGAGCAGGAATTTTATCACACTACCACCAATACATGTGATGATGCCATGTGTAAACATATTGCACTTGTTTTGGCACAGGACAGCAACAGAAATGATAAATTTAAAAAGATCTGTGAAAATGTTGCTCTCTTTCTTTAAGTAGCTGATTAATATCAGTGAAGTTGGAAGACGGGGTACCCGAGAAGGCCGCGCTGGATTAACCTGCCACTAGGGCGTGCTCCTTGATCAGCACGGAGTCCTATTTACCCATTTCATGGGTGGGGTTTTTTTCCACAACCTTTTTCATTTTTCTAACTGAAAGAAATACAGGGAAAAGTGTGTCCTGTACTTCTCTAAATTAAAGGAATATAGCTATCCAAACTAGACTGACTTATTCTCTTAAAATGATAGCTTAGTTTGCAACCCTCCCAAGCTTTTGGGCAGCAATTTCCATTACAGATTCTTCTCTTCCATGACTTGTAACTGAAATCCTTACTACTATTAGAGCGGGACTTCTTAAGTCAATGCAATTTTTTAAAAAATAATCAAAAATGGATTTTTAACAAAGAAGTAACATTTCTTTTTTGAATGACTGTCTAGGGTTTTTGCTTGTTTTGATATTAAATGATGTGTAGTTAGGAGGAAAAAGAGACAAAAAAAGTAAATTATGTGCTCATAAAAAGTACTGATGTGCATTTTATAAATTGAATGCGGCCCATCAGGGAGAGAGAAATGATCTACTTTCAGGAAGTATTGTTTACTGCTGTCTTCCCCATTAGACCACCTGTTAATATTATTTGATGATGTTTTCTTTCTGTATGATAAGTATGACTATAGCAAAGACTGCTACTGAGGTGATGAAACGTGCATACAGAAAAAGAATTCAATATAAACTGACATTAAATAAAAATGTAAGTCTCTCTCGTGAACTTAAAGCAATGCATGCATTTGGATCTTCAGAGAGCTCAATGAATAAATAAGGCCTTATTTTTAGCCTGTCCTATGAGCACAGCATAATTTCTGGTCTGCTTCCCGTCCATTTGCATAAACCCGCATGTTACCACTGAGATATTTGATCTGCTCGCCACCACTTATTCTCTCTAACCCCTCTATTTCAAAGACTGACCAACCAATAAATGTCAGCAGCAGAGAAACTGAAATCCAAGTAATGCATTAACAAAATAAGGGTTGGTTCATCTACAAAAACAAGATTTGCTTTTCCATTTTGACTCTGCAAACAGCACCACAGATCCCGTTTTGCCACATCTGAGAGAAAAACACAACTAACAGGAGAGGTGGCTTAGTGAAAACCAAAGTCTTGGGTTGAAAAATTCACATCGGCCTCTTAGAATCACTCTACGAAATGTAAGCAAATCTGTTTAATTTTCAAGTAGCATTGCATTGATTGCTAAATATTTTGTGGTAATTCAGAAGCTTACACACAGTACAACCAAACACAGCATCAGAAGTTAAACTGACAATAAATCATTTATCACATGCAAAGTTTAAGATCGCAATTCACCAAATAATATTTATGACCACAAAGTAAACATGATAAAAGTGGTATTTCCTTGATAACAGCAGACATAGTAATTTCAGGAGAAAACAGAAACACTCATCCCAGAGTAAGACTCCAAAATCGCTAACAGCCCTAATCCCGCCAAAAAGGACTCTGAGCGAGACTACTCAGATACTGAAAAATGTATGCAGGGAAGTTCGAGCATTACAAAAGTTTAAAAGTCTTTGGGTCATAACCATACTCGAGTAAAAAACCCCCAGGAAAATTTTATCCCATAAGCTTATAGCCCAGACACCTAACATTTTCTATAAAGCTCCCCAGGCAGATGACAAGACGTGGATTAAAATGCTGCAGACAAGCAAAGCTTCAGCAGTATTGCATCTTCAAGTGTAACTGTACTATTAAACATTACTTGTTAGCAAAACAGTTATTCCAGGTTCTGAAAATGAAACTATGACGTTTAAGATCTTTATCCGTAAAACATTAACGTTCTGCTTTGGCTACCTCAAGGCAACGTCCCAAGTGAACACGCATCTTTTCTTCTCTTCCCTAGCCACTGTCATTCCCATAATTCATCCTTTTAACGATTTAAGAAGTCATACATTACCAGTGCAGAGGATATTTTCAGCGTACATTGATGGTGCTCAAAAAAAATCTTACATTTGACTAGCTGCTGAGGGCACATCAAGGAAGAAGCAATATGTACATCCACATGAGCTTTGACTGGTGCATATTAAGCAGACAGGTTTTTGAGCTTTATTGTGTTATGCATTCTTCAGATGAGATATGTCTTTCAAACACTAAATGAAAACAATGCAAGAATTAAAGAACTGGAGCAAAAGTGACTTGCATTTCCTATCGTCCCATTACTCTTCATGCACGGAAGACAGGCTTTTTGTCTTCCTTTTCTCCCTTTTTTTTTTTTCTTTAATATTTTGTAGCGTATCTCCACAGAGCTGATGCATATTGCTGTTTTTTCCATAGATTGCTGAAGTACCATCTGTCACAGGACACTACTTGTATACATTTCTGTAAAGTTACTTGGTCAGACTATTTTGGAAACAAGACACTGAAATTCTCATTCTTTCTATTTGAGAGATACTCCAATTCTTTGGCCTGATCATAATTCAAACTACTTGGCTTAAAGCCTTTAAGTTTTATATGTATATTCTCAGTGAAAAAAATCAAACACAGGAATGATTTTTACCACACTACAGGGCAGAAGCATTTCATTTTTTTAAAGGTTGCCTCCACTAGTATTGTTTCATGACTGGTGTTGCGAATACTACAGACACTACTTCGCATACTCATTAAAAATGATCTCTGGAGCTTGTATTTCTTTTTCCTAAAAAAGCAGCCTTCAAAATGTAAGCCACTCAAAAGCACTGTAAAGCTGGTTGTCTTTCTCATTCCTCAAAAGCCATTTTACCATTATAAAATTTAGTAAACGAATGGTTTTTTTCCTTGCCATTCTATACATAACCTCTAGCAGTTTATCTTATGGCATCAACCATCATCACTGTCACCATTCCCAGAGCAGGAGGCTACTATATACTTCGTGCCTGCCTTTGAAATCATGACCAGAGGCTCACCCATACCACAAATACAGAAAATGAGCAGCCTCCATCTTTCCATTTACCCCCATTAAGTCAATGCCACCATGTTCTCCCAGGAGAAAAGTGAGAGCTGAAACATTGCAAGCGACAGCAGCCAAGGACACTCAGAAATAAGGTCTGCCCTTGCTGCTCTTGGACTGTGAGAAGAGCCAAACTGCTGGGCAGTGACCGTGTCTTGCAGGAGCCTCGGATCCTTTCAAGTAAATATCAAGTGGCACTTCTGGGATGGAGCACACACGTCAAACTAGGCTTTAATTTGCTTGGGTATGTATGTAAAAATAGTGGGACTTGGTCCTAAATTGGACCGAAAGCAGGTTATATCATAATTATGTCATATCTAATTAATCCATATCACTAAAATAGAGACTTGCCAACGTAGATACAAATTTCATTTGGCAGTCACAGTGGTTCTCAAACCTGCAGCTGGAACACAGCTCAGGACACGAAAGCATAATAAAGCTACTGATTGAATAGCTTGATTTCTAGAATTTAGGTAAATTTTGCTTTATTTTATAGCATTGTAGTAACACTTTACTAGAGGGAAAGACAGGTTCTTGGATTTCAGAGTTGCAATTCAATAGTTATATGGAGTTACAACACAGATAGCTCTTGTACTCTCTCAGGAGACTCGAGTTAAATTCTTGGCTCACGTTTGTAGTAAAAATAAACAGGCAGCATTAATCTAGTCACCATTTATTCATAAGTTACATTTTAAAAACCCCACCTTAGTTTACTAAATGGCAGCCCAAAGGATTGTGAATGCATCTGTCAGGACTAACAGCAAAAAGAAGGTGCCTAACAAAGTCTTTAAAGTAGCTGTTGTAATCTGTGTATCATCTGCTTATGGAAACAAAAGTCATCTTGGGACAGGCGGATTCACAAAGTCAACTGAACAACTCAAACCAGGCTTATCAACACCCATGGTCCTGCTCTATGGAAAAGAGTTTGACAAGGAAATAACAGTCTATTTTTCTCCAAATTTGGAAGCGTTGCAGCTGCGTATTGCTTAATAATTTAGTTTATTAAAGGCAACAACTGTCAAAATCCATACAAACTGATTTGTTGTGTAGCAATTTTACATTATTGAAATCTTGTTATAATCCGACTAATGCATGCTATCGCTTTCTAACCATGCCTATAATTGGTTTCTTGGCTGTATAGGACTAAAGACAGTAATCCAAAACATCTTCCAATTACACTGAAAAATATGCATGTTTACAGAAAGTTACACTACTTAATTTTCAGACTCAATGGGCCTTTAATAATATGAGATTTAAAAAAAAGTTTGCAAAAGGACACTAATTTTTGGTGCTATTCAGAAAGTTACATATTTGTGCAGGAAAATACCATCTCGAGACCTGTAAATGACATAGAAGCATGTATTGAGATACTTACTGAACACGAGACAAACTCGAGAAAAAGAGGTCAAAAGTTCACTCAGATGGAAGAATATATTCCAAGTCTATAAATCCAAACCGAACAAGAAACCCAGCCGTTAAAAAGTCCCATACCTCAAAACTTATGTAGGTGTGGCAGTTACTCATGAACTTAACTTGTTTGCTTCCAACACATACAACTGTCTATTGCCCTAGCCTGTAATCCTTCACAGGGCATTTGAAGTTCCTTGAATTTGTTGGTATATCAGCAGCAGTTCAAAACACGAGAACTTTGTACAGGAATCATTGCCTAATATTCCCAGAGCATGGTATTTGACAGATGCTTTCGCTGCAGTACCAGGATTGGCATACAGGTAATTTTTGAGATGCCTAAAGTGTTGTGGCCTGCTATCCTAGTACTTCGACAAATACGGTTTACTATTTTTGATAGAAAAGATTCGCAAGTGAATACTACAAGGACAAGCAGGATTGCCCAGATGCAGATATGCTTCTCAGCAGAGGAGAAAACATTGAAGTTGCCACTTGAAATGCACAAGAATTTTTGTAAGTTTTTAATGTATTAGAGATTTTTTTTAAACTACTACAGAATCTTAAAATTTGTCTATAAATCTTGGCAGATTAAGTGTGCACCTTGTGATGGATTCTCATGATTACAGTGAAATCAACAGGACTATATTACTACAGGACTATATGCAATAAACACATGCATAGATACAATATTCCCTGAGTCACATGGAAGTGAAAATGAAAACAAGTACTGTCATGCAAAGAGAGTCAGAAAAATATATAGGGACAAAAACTGCAAAACAAACCACTGACAGTCACTCCCAACATGCCTCAAACTGACCGTGAAACAAGAGAAATCATGCTTCAAGTGTCCTGCAGAGTTTAAACGTGGGCCTCGTTATCTGCCTCCATATACAACTCTCATCACCAGAGCAGGTGAGTGCTTTAGCTGTGTCAGTTCTTCCTCAGACCACTGTGAATTGGACAAACGCTACCAGCTGCGTTTTATCAATGGAGAATAACTGAACCTTATGCACTTCTTAAATTGGCCTGGATCCTAAGCGATGTCTGAAGCACCAATCTCTCCAGCTAAGCTCGCTGTATCAGTAACACAAGTTTTGGGTTGGTTCTCTGCCCACAGTTGTACTGTGCACAGTAGAGTACATAAGAGAATTGAAATCTTTTGACATCTGCAAGAAAATGGAAGCAAGAAGTTTGCTGCAGAGAGTCTGTCTATCCTTAATTGTTTCTTTCACAACTGATACCATGAACTACGCTGAAATACACACACAGACACAGCTTTGGGGAGACCATCAGCAGACATAAAATACAAAGAGCTCATCACCTTTGGAAGGACACTGGCAGTTGCCAGAAGGGCTATGAAAGCTCAAAGACCCACACTATGATTCCTCTATCATTGATAACTGTGCCCAACAAGCAAACAGCTTGATAGCTACAACAGCTGTAGCTGTACCAACAGCTACAATTGGGTAGCACCCTACCCTCCAAAGTACAGGGTATTAAAAGGCAGAAAAGTACATCTGCTTGTTGTTAGACATTTGGCACTAATATGGGTTTTTCTTCACACTTGCAACAAATGCTGAGAAGACCTTAATGCAGAAGATGGATCGTGTGGTCGAAGGTACCACTGATGCTTCCGTTAACAGGTGAGTTTCACAGGTAACAGCCAGCAGGGTTTTAATCCTGCAATAGCAAATGCCTTCTAGGACACAGCTTAAACCTCCTAGGACCGCTAGCTAAATGAATAACAAAGTCTACAGATAGCGGGGAAACAGTTTTTGTTCCCCATGAGTTGAGCGCTCACAGCAAAGTTACTCACACAAAAGGGACGAGATGCAAAGAAGACGCACACAAATTCCACAGCCAGCAGTCACAGCCTGGTGTATCGCAGCACTGCTCTACCAAGTTTAGTGGAATGCATTTAAAAATGTTTGGATATGTGACAAAACAGATCTAAAAATAACAAGCACATACAACGTATAATGCATCTCTCACATAATCTTCCTGCCTTACTATAAATTCATGTAAGAATTCATTAAAAGGACAAGTATCACACATGCTTATTAATTCACAGATGAGTGTAAGTGGGAGAGAGAAGGCAGGACGCAAGGTGAATAGGCAGAAGAGATACAAACCTATGTGGAAATTTTTCCCATCAAAGCAAACCAGAACATAACATCTCTTTGGTATAGTAACACGTGTGCTGTGAGAAGTGATGTGCACTTGAATGCATGTTTTACTCTGATCCCAAAGGATCAAGCTTCTTGTAAGATACCCTTTCTTATTTTATTCCTCTTCAGTTTGCCTATGAGCTACTCACTTCCAACAGAGACCTAAAAACTGCCCTATGTTTTACTGTATACACAGGAAAACATATAGTACTGATGCTGATTTAGGACTCACTAATTAAGGTGATATGTAGGCAACGCATCATTGGCTTTCCTCTTACGCCTCGGTTCAAGAGGGAGGCTTTTCTTAAAATAGTTTAAGTGCCATTACTTTGAAATCACCATCCACAAAGTGGTTGAGAAATACAACCAACTTTGCTTTCAAGCTTTTGACTGTAAAGGCACATAAGCGTGAATGTTACTGAAGCAAAAGTTTCAGAATTAAACATATATGCAAAGAAGGATACACAGCACAGATGAATAATATATGCCTATGAATAAGCAGAAAAATAGACTTAAAATATCCGCATAACTATTAATTAGTTATTAATATTAGATCTCTGGTCTATTTCCCTTCAAATTAGCAATTAGCCACCCACTAGTAAAATGTCAATTGCAAAACAAGAGACTATATTTATAGTACAACCTACTTTGAGTTTTGAGAGACGTGTCAGCCACTGCTAAATTACAATACCCCTATTGTGTGCCTTCCCAAATTAACACCTAACTTTCATTATAGGCAACTATACGTACAAAAGTCATATTGGATTTTAATAGTCTTTATTACATCACATGAGCTGGTGCAAACATTCTTCCATATAGAAGTCTACGCAGAAAGAAAGAAAAAAGAGAAGTAGTGTTAAGTGATTCATTGGTATGAAGCTGGGTCAGACACTGGCACAGCCGTATCTTAAAAGGTCCTGTGCAGCAGTGATGCTGGGAGAAGCGAGCATCCAGGAGACGGTAATAAATTCTTGGATCTGATTTTATTATTTCCCATCCAGAGACTAGCTTTGATTGCTAGTACTACAAGCAATGCACCATGAAATGCAATACAACATAATACTCCATCTTCAGACTGTATTCATATGGAAGAGTCACCAACAAAAGGGAAACAACCTCTCTAACAATACATCTTATCAATCAGTGGGGGAAGGTGTATGCGCCTGCCTAAGATACCCTGCACAAAACCACACTGGGTCCAGACCAAGTCCCCTGGTGACTGCCAGCTCACTGAGATGGAAGACACACTGTATACCTGTCCACCTACTGAAATGCAGAGGTCCCTCTATGGCCTCTCCGGCTTCTCTTCTACCATGGAAAAACCAAGTAGAGTGCAATCAGCATGGGACGCCTCTTATCTGCAGCTTTTGCAAATGATGTAATTCAGGACTTCTCTGGCAAAACTAGACCATGTTGGGGATTTTAGAGGAGGTCAAAAGTCACTGTGGTGAGTTAAATTTTTGAAGAATATGGCCTATTCCATTGAGTTTTCTTCTGGTTTGTGTTTTGTGATTTGCCTTCAAAACAGTTCTCCTCCCTTTCTCTCTCCAGATGCCTGACACTATCTGCAGAAAAAGCGGAAAAAAGAGCATCCTGCAGAGGTTCATTGAAGATGGAGAGCTGGCAGGAGAAACCCTGGCAATACACGCTAAATTGCCTTAAGCCTTCTGCTGAGAGAGAAGTGGGACTCATTGTTTCGGGTATGTCTG
This sequence comes from Pygoscelis adeliae, assembly GCF_000699105.1. Taxonomy (NCBI): domain Eukaryota; kingdom Metazoa; phylum Chordata; class Aves; order Sphenisciformes; family Spheniscidae; genus Pygoscelis; species Pygoscelis adeliae. Next base: position 565,574 of record NW_008824543.1, read on the forward strand.
CCATAGAGAGGAAATAGAAATAGAGAAAGAATTACATAGAAACAGTTCTCTAAACAAACTTAAGACTAAGGAACACCATCTCCTCAACAAGAGGTGACCTGTGCTCACATTTGGGTGAATAATAGTCTATTTTACAGTTTTATAGAAGATTAATTTGGAATACTCAGAAATGTCTGAAAGATAGACTTGAAGAGAAACACAGTAATCACTGCTGCTCGTCTTTCCTCTTGGTATAAAAATCACATCACTTTCCATCAGCTTGCAGGAGCACACTCCTCCTAATAACGCCTTTTACAGAACTTCCTTCTACAGCTAGCTCTTTTATTCTTGTAAAAAATAATAATAATAAAAAAAATCACCCTCCTAGCCTTAAGATTTGCACAAAACCAGGGGCCCTGTGCCAGCTGTTTAATTTCTTATGTATTTATGCATACCAAAGTATTTGTACAAAGAAATCAATTGTAGCTGCAACTAATTTTGCACGTTGTCAATTCACCTTTAAATCCACGGGGAGTGAAGAGAATCCTGAATTGTTAAGATCATCATTTGCTATCTGGGAACAGGATTGTCTATGTTTTTCAATTTCCTAAATTTTCCTTTTATCTTAAAATTCACTTTAACACTAACTATTAAAATCTAGAGGAGTCAAAATTGAGAAAAGGAAACAAGATCCACAAGAAGAAACAAAATACAAAGCCAGCTGGGATCCAAAGTCACTTTCACCACATGGCATATTTTTATATCCATTATACATTTTATTTTTTCTAATAACTGTCACACATGTAAGCAGGAAAGCTGTGAGGTACTTTAAAAGGAGATAAGGAAGAAAAGATGAACATGGTGCCATCCATCCCTTGCTGGGCTTTTCCTTTATATATGCTGAAAATATTTAAACCTTAAGGACATCATTTAAAAATTTTCAGGATTAGGGTGGACTTGACCAGCTAAGTGAAACTCTCCACTATCAGCAAATTTCGTTCAAGCAATGGCTGTGGGGATCCACATGTCTTATAGCTATGAATAAAAACTGAGGCCCAGCTATTGATAAGCAAATTTGCCTCTGTAGCTGTAACACTGCAATCAATCTCACACCGTCTGCTTTATATCAAACCAGCACCAAGTCCAGACCTAGTTCGTATCTTTTGATTTTTCTCCTACTCCAAATCAGTTTACTGCAACAGCTTATCTTAAAACATGCTGACACTATCCGCAGAAGGAAAAGATTATTTTAATTTTAAAATTATTTTTTAGTTACACTTATCCTAGGCAAAGCTGGCATTACAGAGGGAAGGACATTTGACATGATTTTTATGGTTTAATTAATCTTAATAGAAATAGGGATAGAATTTAGAGGTTTGGGTATGTTACGGAGATGAAGGCAAGTGGTTTTCTGCGAAGTCCCAGCTCATACAAACATCTCAAAAAATCCACAACAAAAACTTCTTCAAACCACAGAAAAAGAACAAGCCAATAATGGACACTTAACCCCTATTGCTAATAGATGAACACCCATTTTAAGTACTATGTCTTCAGACGATTATTGCGTATCCCACAGGTTCGCTGCCACTGCTGAGGGCTGCTTTCCACCAGACAAACCACAGACTTCTCAGTCAGTCTAGGTCATCTCTTGGTAGGAGTATTCCCCCTCAAAGATGCCAGGGAAGCTGCCTTTCCACTGACTTTAACCGAATTAATTCAGTTAATATATTAACTGAATTGAAATTATTGTAACTGAATATTCTATTATATAACCACAGAAACAATAAATCCTTTGTCATCATATCCTTCATCTGAACTGCAGTTAAGAAGAGAGCCAAATCTGATGATCCCGTGCAGTACAGCAAGAAAAGCAGACACGGTTATTCACTTATACAACCTCTGTGGATAAAGATGAAGGCAAAAGCATGATTTAGGCTATGGAAGGCAGTCAGAGGCAGAAGAATGAGGTAGCACTGTCAAGTGATCATGGACTTCAATTTTGGCTCCTAAATCTGCTAGACTCTTACAAATGTTATTCAAAATATAGTGAAAATGTTATTTTCTGCCTCAGGTGAAGCAAACTTGTCTGTCTATTCAGAATAGCAACACAGATGAGAAAGAGGTTCACTGCAGATATGCCACAACGTATATTATTGAAGGGGAAAAAGAAGCTCATTTTGTCAAGAAGAAAACTGAGAGCACTTGCAAGTAGTTAAAGGTTTGTAGGGCTTTCTAGACCTATGGTACTTTACATGTATACATACATACTATATTTTTATACGTTCTAGAAAAAGATAATAGCAGATCCATTTTTGCTCCATTTTATATTGAGAAGCAAGCTATTTAAGCACTAACTACCCCCAACAATGCAATTAAAACCTGACCCAATTTCTAGACACAAATGAGCTGAGTTTTTCACAGCATAGCCATACGTAACCAAGTTCATCCCTATTTACTCTGCCCCTCAATTCTGTTTGCAACACTGAAACCTGAGGAAAAAAGCCAAGGCTACTACAAATCAGTGCCTCAGAGGAAAACAAGCAGGGATGCATGCAGGGGAATGGGTGGCAACCCACACAGGTGTGCTTCGATGACTTGTAGAGAAGGAAAAGCCAAACGAGTCTATGTGCAGAGTTTGTATCGCTTATCTGCACTGCAAAACAGTGACAAGACAGCAAGTGAATTACAAGGCTGCAAGGCCAGGATTATATAAAACCAAAAAAACCTCTGGTAGTCATTATCTTTACTATCCGAGTATAAATCACAATGTGCATCGATACAAACCCTTGTAAAAACTCTGATGTGGTTATACGCACTTGGACAAAATGGAGCTGTACAAGAAGATCTACAAAACACAAACCCAATTAAAAAACAACACATGCAACAGATCATGGGGATTTTACTCATTTCACTTAAAATTTTTCTGTTCTATTTCAGGCACCTCTCTTTTTGCTCAAGGAACCTTCACAACAATTAAAACCAGACATTATAAACATTATTATTACCACTATTGATCTGAATAACAGCAGCATCCAAGAGACCCTTTTTCAAGATGGGGGCCCCACTGTGCTAACGTTGCATAAACATATAAAACTTTGTTCCTGTGCTGAAGAGATTGTAATCTAACCAATCAGAACAAGGTCGATAAACAACATAAAAGTACAATGTCAACAACAACAACAAAATCTCCTGTGCAGGACTTTTGTTGTTTTGTTTTAATATATTTTCCTTAGACCATCTGCTACTCTTTATTGCCAACCAAGGTCCTCCAGATAGTCTGCAGCACTACTGCTGCCGATTCTGTCCTCCTAGCCCATCCCATTAAAACAAAACAAAACAAATTTCCTCTTCTGTGGAAGGCAAAAAACACTGAAGAGTCTTCAAAGATAATGAAAGTGCCGAGATGTTAACATAGCTTTTCTAGTCATTCCTGAAAGTACTAGTTGTTTCTGCGTTAGCATAAATACAATGTTGAATATTGCCATCTTTATCTAAACTCAGTAACTTCTTCTCTGGTCAGTGAAATGAAATACGTGTAGTACTGAACGAGGATTAAATGCTAGTCCTTGGTTTATGTGTAAAAAACCTAGATAAAAAGCTATATAACAAGTCTATTCTATGTTTGGAAAAAACAGTCTATATACAGCTAGTAGTGAGAGAATGCAATTTCTCTTATTTTCTAACCATACAGCAAACAGCTTCCTACGGATAGGTCCTTGCTCAGGCCCAGTGAACACAGCAGAAATAGAGGCACTGAGCTAGATTAGAGCCCAGCAAGCAGGAAAGTGTTTTGAGGCTGTGAAAGGAAAAAGCATCACAGGAACAGGCGCTTTTTCTGTTCTTGGCTCTGGCTGTTGGGCTGAGTTAGGGAATGCCTTATTAAACAGCTGAAGCTCTAGAAATTTGCAGCCATTATCCTAGTGTGAGGCAAAACGTTACACAGACGCTTCTGCCTGTCTAGGATTCTTTCTTCATTCAGCAAATATTTAGTAGGTTTAAGATTCCCAAAACAAATTATTTTCTAGGTGTTACTAAAAAGTCCATACAACTCGCCTAGATTTGGTTAGAAGTGATAAACAGATGCATTTCCTACAGTGAAGTCCACGCTTTACAGATCCTACAATGCTTCTCTCATTGCAACTTAGTACAGGAGAAAGGAAGCAAAATCCCCTGTTGAAAATGTTCTGTTTTGGAGGATTTTTTGGCATTCACCTATTACTACAGAAACAATTGTCCCCCTCCCCCTTTCAGTATATTCCTGCTTTTTGACAGCGTTGCTCTTTTCATTTAACCCAAGATGTCCATCATGAAATTCTTCTAGGAATACACAGCAAGTCAGGGAACATTTTACCTTTTGACAAATCCACTATACTTAAGGAATGTAAGTGTTTCCCCCACCCAATTCTTCAACTAAGCTTCCTAATTATACCACTCATCACAGGATTTCAACATATGATAGCGGAGGCGCTGTATAGCACACTGTGAATTTAAAGTAGAGACAGCCACGAAACTGTTCTTCAAATACACTAAACCCATGCACACAGTAACGGCGTACTATCATTTCTCAACCCTGACACAGTGTGCAGCAGGTTGCTTGTGTAAACAAGCCACAGCATTATTTTCCAAATTGTCCTAAGCGATACTCAGCTCCCATAAACCATCCAAGGAAGGACTATGAACACCTCTCACCAGGCAGCCACGTTTCACCCATTTCTGTTCCCAAACAGGCCCTTTTAGTTGACCTCTAGGCAGTTTTCATGGGTGTAGCCAGCAGAGAGATGTGAGGCAGGGCTAGATTTTTTTTTTTAAATCTATAACGACTCTGACATGCATTCATTTTCCAATGGAAGATTCCCAGGGAGGTAGCACGATTCAAAACACAAATGACATGCTGCCAGGGCAAGAGAATAAGGAAATAAGTGTGTTATTCTATGACCCAGATCTCCTCCTGGGATCTCCAAGCTCCCTTCCCTACCCAGAGCACTGTGCCCTACAAACCACTGTGGACTTTCCACCAGATGAGTTACAAGTCACAAAAATATGTGGAACAATTAACTTCACTTAAGCTGCAATGCTTTTTCTTCAAAAGCAAGCACTGGAGTTCCTATCTTCAAAAGCAAGCACTGGAGTTCCTAACTTATGAGTCTTGCATAGTTGAGATCTTTTTAAGTAGATGTCACCCACCGCATCTGTAACTTGGCACTTCCAGTAACACTCTGCTCAAAGTTTGCCTTTGCTGATGTTCCTCCACTTGTGAATTGTGCAAAAAGTCAGATCAATCTTGAGGTAACAACAGAAGCTTAGGAACCCCAAACAAATATTTGTTCCATAGGTTTGCTATGTATCGATACCATGAGTTCTCTTTGGAAGGCTTCAGAATTTATGTATGTAACACTCCTTTTCAAAGCATAAATGTAAAGACATTTACATAACAGATTAATGTAAACTGTTTTCCAAATCAGACAAAAAAATGAGTCCAAGACCTGTTACGTGCTTCTGAATTTGCTGAACTGTAATGTTCATATTCATTATATTGTTTTCTCCCAGGCGGCAGTTTCTGTCCCATGTCCCTAACAGAAGGACGCGATTTACTTCTATATGTGTCAAACTTGCTGATCTGGCAAAACAACATAGCTGAAAGATCACTGATGTTCTCTCCAGGTTACACAAAATTAAGCTTTCTTATCTTTCAAAGACAAAACCTGTCTTATCCCACAAACTGTGCTTGTTAGGAACACCACTGGGCTACCCCCTTGAGCCCAGTTTGTATTAACAAGTGTCTATCTCAAAACTAGCGAGGCTATTTTGCTTCCCATCGTATTATGGGAAGGTTATCCCAAAAAAATCTTACTCCCCTGATAGATGAGATTTGTTTTCTAATTTCGAGCCTGAATACGCTCCTTGCCAAGATATACACGTTTCTTCTTGTCCCAGTGCTGTCTTGAATCTAACATAGTAAATAGTTGTACTCACTCACGTGTTTATCAACCCCTTATGTATTTAGGGAAGGCAATTACATGCCCTCTCAGACTTCCCTTTACTGGGATAAACCAACTAACCTCGCAGTGTCCCTTTGCGAAATGGACTCGGCTCTTCCTTCACCGTTTCCACAGTCCTCTTTTGCACCTTCTCCACTTTACACTCATCTATCTTGAACGTGGTCTACCAGAGTTGTTCAGTGTTACACACAGGGATTTAGCAGTGCTGCCTTGCACATGCATTAACACTTTCCTATGTCTACCATAGGTACCTCTTCACCTCACAGACCTTAAGAGTACATATTTCAGAGCTGCAGGGTACTAGAAAAAAGATATCCTTTGATTTTACTGGCTAACATACACAAGTCTTTCCATTCCTCTGTCATTTTCAAGAGATCAGCCCCCAGGTTAAGGCAAAATTCACATCTATCCAGAAGTGCACAACCATAATCTTGTGCTACGAAGTTTCAGTCCACTTTTTCCACTGAAGTCCTAAAGATCATCCATCTCTTCCTGTAGGCTACTCTGTTCCTTGTCTATATTGACAGCACCTCCTAACTTTATGTCACTGGCAAATTTTATTGCACCCTCCTACTTTTGGTGCCAAGTACATTAGTGAATACATTAAAGTCAGCCCAAGACCAATTCTTAAGACAACTAACTTCCTTTAGGCACAGCACATCCCCTGTGAGCACAAAATGATGTGACCTCCCTTTAACATGCTCTTTATTCACCTCACAATTCTTCTACATTTCATCAGTATTTTAATGAATACTTTCTAACATATTGCTGGAACAAGCATCATACCACAGTCTAGACAGATTAGCTCTAGCGTATTCTTTTGTCTAAAACAAAATATGAACAACTTTATTAAAGATAGACAACACAGATCCCACTATAGGTGTCCATGAAGCCCATGTGCTTAAGTCTGTCTATTGTGATTTTTTATATATATATACACACAGACACACGCATGCACACACACACACAAAATACAGAGTAGTAATACTTCCTCAGTTCCCTCCCAATGCAAAGCCAGAGCTCCCGTGACCTCCAGACACTGGGGCGCTAAGACTAGGATATTTCAGAGGATCGCAGTTACGTTATGCCATATAACATTCATTCTTTTTCCAAATATGCTACAATCCACATCCAACTGCGGATGACTGAAAAGCAGTCCGATGAAAATGAGAAGCAGTAACAGTCCAAGGGGTATTCTCAACCTCAGCGGGGTAATCCCTGCAACTGCCATGACACAGTCATATTACAAGACAAAAATTGGTATTTTATTTAGTTTGTGTTAGGAGAAAGGAAATTCAATTGGCATACATGAACCACCATAGAGACAAGCACAGCACATGTGAATAAAAAACAAAAAAAGAGGCACTGCTTATTCCTTTAGGCTACGAGGAGGCAGATATGCTGAGAAACTTCAGTCAGCTTAGGCAAAGAGAACAGTGGAACAAAACCAGATGGGTCAATGAAAGCGACTTCGCTCCACAACAGCCAATTTACCGCAGCTTTCAGCTTGAGCCAAAAACCAGGACACCCAAGAGCCTGCCCACTGACTGGGGTGGACTTTGCACCAGGAATCTAGTAAACTGCAACAGCATAGAACATATCTTAGCAATAACTGAAATTGAAGGATTCAGCACAAAAGGTTTTGGTTGTTTGGTTTTTTTTTAAAGAAAAAGTTAAATATAAAAGAAATCGGGAAATTAGGCTAGTGGAAAGGTATGCCAACAGTCTGTTCTAAGCTGCATTCACATTCACAAACTCATAAGCAAACTAGTTACTTGCTTATTGTAAAAAGCATGAAATCTGTAGGAGAAAAGGCAGTAATGATCTTGCCTAGAGAGCAGCACCATTTGCAATGTATGTCATTAACAATCACCTCCTCACAGTGCTTTCTTGGGTTCAGATACCCTTACCTACTCCTCAGGTTACTTCCCATCTCCCAGATGGTCAGTCTCCAGAAAATATCTTCTGCGCCTCATCCACTTCTTGGTTAAATCCATTTTGACGGCTCATTAGTAGAATAATGTATCAACTGTTGCAAGAATAGCTGTTATAAATTTGTTTTCTATGTAAATCAGGTTCCACGCAACTAGGATGGAATTCCAGCCTTTCAAAATGCATTTTAATGTGCAATGCTGACATCAAGTCTTAAGTTCATTTGATTATTTTTTCTGTTTATGTTATTAGTAATCAGTTTTTCTGGCACTCTTTTCTGTTCCAGTTCAATCACTCAGTACTTGAACTCCTGGTGAACTGCACCAAAAAAAGGAAAATTAACTAATGCCTCATTTGATCTTGGGACCATAAAACTTGTGTTTTCATTCCCTCTTTAACCTTTGACCATCTATTTTTCCCCTTAATTTGTGTGTTATGTACCTGATAGTTTTAAATTTGTTCCTTTTATTCATGAAAAAAGAAACCGCTCTGACAGTTGATCTGCCCTCTATTCATTTTAACTAATGCTGGCTTTATTCTAGATTCTCATTAATAAACACGCACTTAAAATCACTTCTTCGTAGTCCATCATACATGCATGTTATTTGACTTACTGTATTCTCTTTACCAGAAGTGCATGGCTGTTCTCACAAAAAGTGGCGACTATGCTAACAGAGAAAACAAGCTTACAAAAGAGTGAAATGTCTGATTTTGTAAAAGTTCATTTGCCAGTTTATTACTTTATTAAAAGTCCTCTCCTTTTCATATTGTTATGATGGACTTGAAATTAGTTATGCTACTGGGTTTATCTTTTTTTTTTTTTTTAAAGAAACAAATGTCAAGCACCTGCACTCATGATAAAACATTTTTTAAAACACACATAGACCATAATAAAATATGGTCCATCTACAGCCAAAAGAAAATAAATGAAAGGGGAAAATTTCATTAATATCATTAATGAGGACAAGTATTTAACTACGGCTCACATTTGACGTCAATACTCTCCATTTGTGCAAATATTAAATTCATGGATGTCGATCCTACATACATATGCTCAATATCAACCCCAGAAGGATTCAGATCCCTTGTCTTGAATAGTTTTTTACATATGTTCTTTAAATCACAGTAAGAATACCACACTTAACCTTCATTTATAAATATAAGTGGCACTAAGCCAGTGACTACGATCTTTATTTCTATTCATATGGTGAACTAGAGACTTGGCATGTAAGTACAGGCTTCTAGATCTGGCATCCATGTTGATGGCCATGCAGATGCAGGTTCCCTGGTCTTTGGTGGCCAGCAGATCTCAGTTTCTCCCAAGTAAATAAAAGTCCGTTTATTCAGTATCATTCCCCCCAGCCTACAGACTTCCTGTTGTTCTGCAGTAATATTCATTATCTCCCAGCATCAACACCACTGAAACTAAGGGCAGCTTTTACTTTTGTTGACTTGAACTAATACCAACTTTCTGTTGACAACAAGGAAACCAGGTTCAAGACCTGATGATACAAGTCACACATTAACACGGTCTTCTGTGAAATAAGCCCTGCTCTTTTCCGGAAGGTAACACTCGTGCTCAGACACAAAAGAGCCTGTCCTTAGGTTTTCTCTACAACATCCTACTTCACGTACACCTAATATCCAGTTTAATTTTTTTAATATGCAACAAACAGTCACTGTCAAGAACATTTAACACTGTATTTTTAATTCTTCATATAACGGAGCAGGAAAAGGGTCATTTCAGGTTATGCGACTGCACCACAGGCATATGGCAGCGAACCCACAGCAGAAACAAAATCTCCCTCTCCTCTAAAGCAGATGGTATGCTGATCAAGTAAGATATAATCTAATGCTAGCTGCACTACTACTGCTGCTATTAACTATTGAACCAAAACTAGTATAAAGTAGTAAGGACAGAAAAACCCAAGACGGGGGAGGTGAAGGGGGAGGAAGACAACAAGGAAAAAAACCAGAGTAAAAAAGCTGTAACATAAGACAACCTATTGCAGCAGAAACAGCCTCTTTTCAGGTACCTTTAAGATTTAAAACTTAGGAATGACAATAGGCAAAGAACAGCAATGGTCCTCATCCTGTTTTAGAGGACGTTCCCCTAATTTGAGATCCTGGCCCAGTTCCCTTTGCTCTTGTGATTGCACTACACTGGGCACCTGCCAGGGGCTAAATATCCTGGCTGCTTATATAATTAAATATTTATGATTCTGCCGAGAATTCTTAGTCAAAGCTTATTTCTGAACTGTAAAATGCTTAGAGAATCAGCAGAGAAAGTTCTCTGACAAACGCTACTTCAAAATAGAGCCACCACGTCTTAAAATTTTTTAAGGACAGTAGTTTCCCTTTCAGTTGATTCATTCAGTAGTGAACTTTAACTAATGGTAGAAAAAGGAGGCAAGGGGTGTTTTCCCTCTGAATCAGAAAGGAATCTTATTAGTGTATTTAACTTGCTTTCTGTACAGAAATAGAATATTTAAAAAAACGTTCCAAAAATGGATCATAATGCAGTAGTACATAAAATTTTTAATGCTTATCACAGTATGCACGCTACCACACTACACAATTTTTCTTCTATATCCCATTATTAGCACTTCCTCTTCAACACATATACCACTAGATCAGCTAATTCATGCTCATCCAATAAACAGAACTTAGGGATGAACACTCTGAAATATAATTGTTCAGCCGTAACCAATTATCAGACAAAATACATTGCACTTCACCTTCCTTCATTGATAATAGCATCCATTGATTTCAGAAGGAGCAGAACAGTCCAAAATTTCATTACACTTAGTCTAACTTAGTTTAGACTCTTTCAGAAACTGCTAGAAATATTTTTTTTTCCTTTTAAAGCTGTACCCCATAAACTGTACCGCAGCCTCAACAATAAATGTCATGAGCACTTTTAGGTGCTACTGTTGAAAGTGCTTTCAAGCTTGGTTAACTTTATGCATGCGAATACTCCTTATTTATATCTCAAAAGAACTATTCCAACACTTGAAGATACATGTACACACATGCGTATGCATTTGAAGAAAAAGGGCCTTAGTCTTGCAGGGTTATTTATTTTGAAGCAACTATTCATGTCTCTTGCGGCCAACATCTTAAGTACTGTCAAGTTTCATAAACGCTTGAAAGGAGGGGTCCCTGTTCTCAGTATAATGAAAACCAACCTTCAGTTTTACCATCTTTCAAAGGTCTGGCCACCCGCAGATATTCTTTCGTATATACTTATAGCTGTGAGATGAC
>NW_008824543.1:576774-582278 GCF_000699105.1 Pygoscelis adeliae
GAAACAAAGTCAATTGTGCAATTCCAGTGCAAATGCTGGAGCTAGCGGCATGGACCTCCTGCTGCCCTTGGCAGGTGCTGGCAGAGGCAGGGCTTCCACGCCAAACCCAACTCATCCAGTTCCGAGTGCAGGCTCCTGCTCTCTCCCTTGCTTGTCTTTCCTTAATAGAATGGACTGGCAGAAGATTAACCTGGCAGATAGATCAGCATTTAGACGGGTTTAGCTGTTGTGGAACCACAGACTAATAGTTATATTCATTTATTCCTTTCAGCTGTCTTCTAAGGAATGGTAAGGTCACAGGACGATGCTACGGAAGACACCATAAAGGGGTTCGAAGAAAAAGTCTTGCTGCAGTCTTGGGGAAGTTTTTGCAGACATCTTCCAATCCCTTCACTGAATGCCTTTTTCTTTGGAATTACTTCTTCATCCTCACCAGCTCCTCCAACTACTCCTGCCATTTCTGGGCTAAATCCAGTGAGTAGATAATCACACTGAAGTGTTGCTCCCATGGAATTTCCTGGCCCAAGAGACTTAGCACCTGCAGAGTTGTTCTCCTATAACAAGTCTCTTACATGTAAGAATAGTTGACGTAACACATAATGGGTGTGTTACACCTTCAAAACACAGTATATTCACCTAAAAGTAGACAGCACTGGAAAGAATGGATTTAAAACACCTACTTTGTATTCCCCTCAAGAGACCATGAGGACATGACTTAGCTGTTGACAACCCTGCTTCCCTGGCAACTAAGTAACTTTGTGCTCACTGCCTATCCTCAGACTTTGCCTGTGTCAGCTTGTAATAAAAGGTAACATCCTCTACTCTCTTCTGCAGGAGACCTTTTTAACTGATGAGTGTCTTGATCTTTGTCAAACTAACCATGCAGTAAGAGATGGAGCCAAGAAGCCAGGCATAGCGTTTTTCAGGATGCCTCTCAGAAGGCCACCACGTTGCCTTTTTTGCTTGATTATTCCATAGCCCTTTTTGGTTACCTCCTGTGAAATTAAATCCATCACAGCAAGCTATTGTATGATAGTCACAAACAGGTACTTCCCAGCTTTCTGTAAGTTGCTGGGTTTTGCACACTCCTTTTAATATATGTAGATATACGTATATATGTATATAGATACATGCACACACAAGCACACCCATATATAGCCACACATATTTATGCACACACACACACAAGTGCAGGCCTGCTTCAATGACTTGTAGAAGACAGAAAGGTAAACTGGTTTGCTCCATCCACCTTGCAAGGAATGATGGAAAAATCTCTCTCAGGTAAGCTACCTGCTCCATCACATCACAAAACAATTAATTTGCTAAAACCTTTGCGGAAAACCTGACGTGATCTTTTGCTTAGGCCAAAGGTCCAGGACTTTCAATTTTTAATTTCCAACACATTCATTAATCCTTATAAACATGGATTAAGTACCCAGTTATCAGCCTCTAAATGAACCTTTAAAAAAGTAGCATTATATGCTAATTTTCCTTCACTTAACAGGCCTTTTTTGTTAAGCCTTTGCATCACTCCTTTGAGACTCTGAGGAACATTACAGTTGACTGGAAGAATGGGAAGGAGAACTTACACCAACTAACACAGCCATGCTCTCTTTTAGCAGGCTGTATCACAGTATAAATATTTTATTAAAAAAAAAAAAATTGCCAACAATTACAATATGTTTTTAAGGAGTAACTGATGTTTTACCCTATTTAGTTATCAGTTAACATATCATATATGATGCAAAAAATAAGCATTTTTAATTACCTTTAAAATAGAAAAGCAAAGAAAAAAACAAAAGAGGATGTGTAACTTCTGTGTGTTACTTTATTTAGTACTAAGAAATGGAACTGACAATCATGATTTAAAAAAATGGTCAAAATGCTAGTATCATTTCTCAAGAGAATCAGAAATTAATTTCTGATTCAAATATATGTATTGAACATGGGTAGCCAAGTTAAAAAAAGTCCTGTTTGGGAGAAGAATACAGACTGCTTTTTTCAGGTCAACCTCTGGCCCATACTTTGTCTACAAACATCAGAGAGAAAAACAACATAATAAAAACCTATAAAAGTCTTTTTTACTACAAATCAGATTAAGTTATGATTACTTTTGGGATGATGAAGAATGTGTCTAGCTTCTCTCTTAAATCTACATTCAAACTGTTTCAAAGTTAATTAAGGGATGAGTAATTGTTTAGAAATCTCTAGAATAATAAAATATAAACAACTTATAGCACAAAAGCAGCCCTTAAAGAAAAGAGTGGGGAGTATTTCACTTCACTACAAGTAACAGTTGAGTATGTTTTATGATCACTGTAACAACCAGCATGCCCTTGAGACTGCACAATTCTGAATTTCTAATATCATTTCTGGGGGGAAATTAGAACAAAATGCAGTAACATTTCAAATACAGTCTCTCAGTATTTTAAAGTTTTATTAAGTATAAGGACTAGGTTAATATGGAATGAGTCATGTTTTTAAGAGAAGCAGTAATACAGACCTGTATTTTAAATCATAACTAAAAACATGTTCAACTAGTACAAAATAAAAAGAAATCAAGAGTAGCTTTTTGTTGGAAAAAGGTCAACAACAACAATGAAAATTTAGCAGTAATAGAAAAGGCGTAGTGCACTGCTAGTTTCAGTTTTGGAAAGTTAAAATACCAGGCTAAGTGACCAGGTAAAAACGATGCCTTCTCTCTCAACAAATCCGTTCCCACCAGCTGAAATTCATCCCAAATTATAAACTTTACAGATATCAACCCTGAACCTAAACATCAGGCTGTTAAATGACATACACACTTGGTGCAGATCTTCTGATTTCAGAGTTATATTTGCTTTACTTAGTGCCAAATATATGCTGCATTACATTTCACTCCACGATGTCTTCGAGAGCCAACAGAATTACTTACTATGTTTCAAAGTAAAGCAGTTACATCCAAGCAAACCCTCCTGGAGTGTCATTTTGCTCACAGGGCAAAGACAGTGGAGTTGCAAAGGTGTAAGTGAGGCTATAATTTATTTACATATTCTTTAGATCCATGCCCACATGCAAACCAAAGGAACCCAGCTCAGCTCTCAGATCCCAAATTGAGTTTTCAAAGGTAGCGGTTAGAAATACTATCCCTTTAACTTCTGTACTGAGCACAATGATCTAGAGATGCTTGAAATACAAAACTCAGACTGGCACTTCATGCATTTATTTCTTAAGTCTAATGCTGCAATTACCATTCTTGCAGTACACCTCAACTGTGACAACACAAGATACCAAAACTGCTTATTTGATCAAAGCTGGAGCAGTAAGTTCGAGTCCTTCTCTTCAGACCTAACCTCTGCCTCTCATCCGCACAACTATCAGAAAGCATAAGTAAACCATAAAGACGGTCTGCAAATACGAACTTCCAATAGTCTGTAACACTGAGTAATAGTCCAGAGATGGAATAAGAAGATCGCATGAACCAAGCCCCTTTCTACAGGAGCTGAGATTTTAACTTTACTAGTCTTACGCTGTCAAATGTCAAAATACACCTGAGACTGCATAGATTTTTTTAATAGGAGACGCTGTTAGTACTGAAACAAACTGCAGAGAGCACCCAAGTGGGGGCAATAGAGCACTTAGCTCTGCTACAGCTTGCCCCAGACTCACTTTTGGCCAAAAGAGGAAGCAAAACCAGTTACCAACAGGATGAGCTGTGTTATTGTCAAGTCACGCTTCTCGCTTCAAAGTTAACATGCTGCCCTACTTTCCACAGGATAAAATCCAGATACAATTTTAGTATTTTTACCCAACAGAATAATGGTCTAGATGTTTCTTAAAAAATTAAAATAATCCACTTGTGTACTAAAAAGTAGTTATTCTAAAAATACTATTTGCAATACAAGACGGCTTACGGTGTGTCTGCAGGAAGGAACCACACCGCCTTTAGTCAGTTAAAAAGGTACTTACCATTGGCAGTGCATTGATATGCAGAAGTTTTCCTTTCAGGTGCCTCTTGCCACAGAAGGGTGATGCTGACAAGGAAATAAGGAGACAAAATTGGAAACATTAGTTTTTATTATTTTGAAAATGGTGGTGTTAACACAATAAAACGTTACTAAGCATAGGCCTTCATAGCTCTTGCAGCCTACTCTATTCAAGGAGCTGAGTGATTACCACTGAATTTGTGTACAGCCTAGAGCAGCAGCGATCAGGTGCAGAAGAGCACGCAGAGCTGGGCTTCTGCACATATCCTGTCGCTACCCACATCACACCAACTTGCTCCTGTGGGGAGCCTGAAACTCAGACCTTTGAACAAATAAGCCTGTTGAATGAATACTTACACCATCAGACCTCTAGACAGTTGCATCCATTCAGGAGCGTACACAAAAAAAAACCCAAAACCAACAACCTGTGTATAAAAATCCTGATGCCTGGATTTTGCCTTAGCTCTCCAGCAAAGGCTTCAAGAAGTTAACTAGGCAGAGTAGGCAGTGTACAGTATCTTCTGCCCATGCCAAATTTCTTCTGGAAATAAACCTCAGCTACCGACATCTAAACACTCTGAAAAGCCCTAAACAAAAATCAACATTCCAGCAGTTTGACTTCCAAAATGGTTACTTTGCTACTGAAAAGTAGCAAAACAAAACAAAACAACAACAACAACAAAAAATCTGTTTTCCTAACACATATTGCACTAAATAACTCTGTTTATGTACCCAGGTGTGCCCATGCACCCAGATAGTTACCAAGTCCTGCAGTGACCTCAGTAATTAAAAAAACAGCTCATACTAGTTGCTGGCAACATTTGACAACAGGTACATAATAGAAATCTTCCTAGTGCAATATTCAAGAGAAATCTTTCCCACCTTCAAAAACCAAACAAAAACATAATCCAAAAAAATCCATGCTCTCCTACATTTTAGTAATTTTCTTTATGTATCAACAATAATTTCATGCATCCAACAATAAAATAGTTAAGTATAAGCAAACACGTTTTGATGTCCAAATATGTGTTAACTCCATCCACTGTAACATCCTTTTTTATTCACTAATGACAAACAATTTTTATTCACACTAACGTTTCTGAGTGGTTGCTCTCCATACGAATACTTGCCAGACTACTTTTCTCATTGGGAAATAATCTAATCACCCACTCAAAGAGCAGGAAAGGGGACAGATAGACATGGGTGACTAATAAAAGTATTATCTGACTATTTTTAGATTAAACTATTTACAAAGCATCTGTAAACTGTGTTCAAAAACCTTTACTAGGAGTAAAGAATAACTATGGTTTTCAGGGCTCATGATCAACGCAAAGCTCTCACATGCAATTTTCAAGCTCAACCAGTAGGAAATGGCTTCTTATAAAGCCATTTTTGGACCCAGCCAAAAAAAGAGCTGCAGCAGTCAGGCTTATTTTATTCTTAGAGATCCCACCGCACTACCAAGGCAGACAGATATGTAACCTTCACAGTGTGTAACCTTCACAGTGCAAGCAAGAGGCGCTGCAGAGGATGCTGAAG
>NW_008824543.1:582322-598876 GCF_000699105.1 Pygoscelis adeliae
GCATTTGCAAACATGCTCTTGTTCCCTTGCTTAGTTGTACTGGTGCTGCAGAAGTTATGTAAATAGGTTGAGGAAAACTGCACTCCTCAAGTGGCACGGTTTCCTATGCAGAGCTACGCAGTAAGTTTGTTTTTTCCACAGCCAGAGTTGCAGACTAGCAGAGAAGGGAAAGCTTTATCACCTCGCTCAGCAAACCCCATAAATAAACATTACTTGCTTATAACAAGAGTTTTCCTTAAAAACAGAACAACACACCAACCAACCAATATTTCCACTCTTCTTTTGAGAACAAACTAAATCATTATAAAAGCTGTGTGCAGAGAAAGGCAGAGGAGGGCTCTGCTACCCTGTTCTGAGTGTGACGCTTGGTTTGGGTTATTTCATTTGGGAAGGAACATGGCAAACATAAATAAAAGGATGATTGCACAAACATAAACCATTTTCTTCAGTGAAAAAAGGCTTTCTTCAATATACGCTGCTCAGACTGTCTCCTTCCAACACCCCTTTGCCATTGTGCAATCTTCTGAGAGCTGTACTTATCGTTGAAGCCAGAGAGGGAAACCTTTCCGTCTGATCCGTGGAAGAGGCTTCTTGCCCTTCACTTTATATCTAAACAGGGCAGTGACACGGAAAGAAACTGCAAGCAAAGACTCAAGAGAGCAGAGAATGAGAAAAGAAAGGGTTCACTGACTCTGCTTCATTCCTCACTCACGTTAATTGGTTGTAGGCTCCAGTTTTAAATAAGAGCGCTTGAAATGACACGTAAACATTTAGAAAACTCTGCAATGACCTTCTTCAAAATCAAGTACTGAGTACAAACACCTCAGCAGCAGCTTTTTTCTTTCCAAATTTATCCTATTGGATTTTGCCATTTTGGCATGTACCTTGAAACAATGCAGGTGACAGCTATAATTTATTGATTTTAGACTATCTCTCACCTTTATATACTGACCTGTTACGGTGATTTAAACAGGTGACCAGGTGTAGTAACAGCTACACTACGTGACACTTAAAAATAATCCACCAGATGCCCTTGAAGTTGATAAAGCATACCTGGGGAATGCACAGTAGCTTGTGAGTTTGGATCCTTCATCTTGGAGGGGCTGGAGGGTTGACCACTGACTGATGACTAATGCTTTCAGCATCAACTGAATACTGCTGCCCTCAACTTAAAAAGAAGTAAGATTTTGCTGCACGTGTACCGACCTGCTCCCAGCCAGTGCTCACCAGCTTTGCCCACACCAGGTTTTTCTGCACAAGAATGACACACCTGATGCCCGTGTCCCCCCATGACACTGTGCCCAAACGCTCGGTACAGCGCCAACATCATGGCCTCGGGAAGGAGCATCCCGCTGCGTGCACAGAGCAGCAGCAATGCCTTGAGCTATAAACTCTTGAGACCCGCTTGCACGCAGAGGTGGCAAAAAGGTCCAGGCAAACAGGTTGCACAAGACAGACAGTTCCCATCTGCAGGGCCAAAACTAACACACCAAACCAGCTACCAAAAAAGCAAATACCAATTCATGCTCCTTAGCTCAGATTGGGCTGCTGTTATCAATCGAGTAATAAACTGTGGTTTATTACAAACAATAGTTTGGTGGTACAAAGACAAACCACAGATAAAAACAACCATGGCACTGCACAGTGACAAATCTGGTTATAAACACATAGCACAGAGGTACACTAACATTATTCCTTACCTGTTTCCAAACACAATCAGTTCAAAACAAGGATTTCTCTAGAAGCTATTTACAAAAATGTTTAACCATTTTCTTCTAGAAACGCCATCATTTACACTATTTTCTCCTACCGATCCATTACACAAGGAATTACACTGGGTTTGCGCTATGGCTAAAATGATGTTTTCTGCATGAGCTTTGAATTGCTTCTGTTCCTCATGTGAACTTGTGCGCTCATGTTTTTCTTCTAATCCTCTTAGGATCACACTGTTTATACTACTTTCTGAGATTTTGGTGCTATTTGAGCTTTAACAACAAATTTAGTCATTAGATGTTGTGCTTTGTGAATTACAAAAGCCTTCTAAGGGCACAGTATCTTTTCTTCTAAATGCTTCTCGAGTATCCTGCTTTTCTCTGGATTCAGTATCTGGAAAGAGCGTCCCAATCAAAACAGAATTAAAAATAACTAAATCCTGGATATTCCCCTCAGTAACTAGGCTGCAAAAAGCATCAGACAATAGGATTAAAAGCCTAAATTGAAAACTAATCACTCCATCGAATCCTTCCTTTCATTTGGTTAATAGGCATATGCAAAACTAGCAGTGATTCTACCACTGCCATACTTGGAACATAAACAGAGAAAATCAAAGTTATTTCTTTTAATCACAGTTCCACAGTGATGTATGGCAATTTTTTTTAAACAATTCAGCACTTCTACAATAACATCTGCTTTTTAGATCTAACAGAGAAGCTGAACTGAGATAAATACCAACTCAAAAAATTCAAGAGAAACAAAGACACATGAGCAGGGTGGGGGGAAATTAGGACCACACACAAGACAGCATTAAAAACTGTCATTACCTGAAACTAGCTGGTAGCAATAGAGTTCCTAGTGACAAAATAATACACACAAACTGCACCAACACTCCACTGGACGAGCACAGCCGTGGCACAGCACTGGAGTATGCTCGGATAGAGGGGGGAATCACCGAGAGTGTTTTACAAGAAGCCTCAACAGGGAACACTCGAAGTATCTGAGACCTGCCCAGAGACATATCCACCTATATTCCTAAACTCTATCCAAAATGGTTTTTCTCTGTCAATTGAGAATTCTTTATTTCCTGATCTTTGTTCTATCTTTAGGCCTTTATTACGTCAGAAATACGGAAAAACCTGATGCAAGCTAACTTTCTGGATGTTTCAAAGACATGTTTAACATATATATTCATCTCACATAAAAGTTGCACAACTTTCCACGCTTCAGAAATACTCTTTCATATACCAAGCACCTGTATGTCTACAGACGTATGTGAACCAACTATTAAAACAAAACAGGATATCTGAGGGGATAAAAAATAAGAACTGGGTAAGCAAACAACGCTTTTCTGGGGAAAAGATCATCCAGATATAGGAACCAGTCTTCAAAAGTGCACAGAAACAAGAGTCACTGTGCAATGAGAAAAACAGGAAAAATCAGACCAGAGCAAAAGAATATTGTAGCAGCTATATATAAGTTTAAACACCAATTTCAATAAAAGTCAAAAATTGAGACAATCACAGAACATAGCTTATAGCCCACTGAAAGGAAAGGAAGCTAAATTGCTGGAGAGGAAACCATCTTAGCCAGCTCTATTAAAACCACATAACACACAAGAGTAATCTTGTCAATACCAATCAGTTGGTACCATTGGGGAAGGAGGGAGGGCGTGCTGTGCTGCAGCACGATTTCATTTGCAAGGCATTTAAATGAAATTCATTAGTAAGTAACCAAATTCACATAAACTGAAAGTTAAAAGATCCTAGAAAATGAAGTTAAATCCAGTCTCTAGACTGGGAAGGAGTATAAATAGTTATTACTCAAAGCGATGAGTGTTACGTGAAGGGATTATGGCCTCTAGAGTAGTCACAAAATCCCACCTTCACAGACTGCTACATCTAGGATGGGGGCCCACCTATGTAAATTCAAGGTAGTTTCCAATTTGTGTTGTTTGTTTGTTTTCTGAAAATAGGGGACATGATGACTAGTGACATATTGATAATAATAGTAGCATGTTGATAAATAATTTTTGTGGTTTTATTCTAGAACAGAGTTTTAAATTTAAATTCATCACTGCGAGATTTATCAGAGAAAAGACTGAGAATAACAGCCTGTCAATCTGTGTGCTCTTGGCAGACTCACCTCAAATTGGAAAGAGAGCAAAAAAAACTTCCCTTGTGTAAAAAAATAAATATGATGTGTAGCATTTAGGGGCCACTCCGTTACTCTCAGTAAGTTTATTACAGATTTCAAATACATACCTAAAAACTGAACCAAGACACAAACAAAATATACCACTTTAAGAAAGAAAAAAGAAAAAGAATAAATCAGATTTTTTTCTTTTCCATTCCCTTTCCTCAAAGTAGGAAGAGCCATATTTCCCATGATACTAATTCAGCCTGCTCCAGCTTGCCAAATTGACTCAGCTGCGCTGCTCAGTGACAACCCTTCCCTTCACCATGCAGAGCCCATTAACTCAGATGAGCCTTCACAGCTGGACAGAGGCAGGCACCTGCTTTTGTCAACATGGCAATGTATTTGTAGGGAACTGATAGTTGCAAGGTTACCAGGACTTTTAAACTGGTCTCCAGTTTGGGGATATGGAATAAAGCTCAAACTGCTTCCCTGGAAAAAAATACCTTCTTCCCTTTCCCTGCTTCTGCTAATGGTGCCTGCCTTGTCTGTGTTTTTAGATATTCAGGACAAGATATTCCTCTGCTTTGGGATTAATGGTGGCCTTGCATAAGAACCAATCTAGATTATGGCAAGCATCAGGAATTGTTACAGTGGGGCAAAAGCACAACTGTACATGTTTCTTAAAGAGCTTAATTTATTGAATTCATTAAAATTCTGTCTCAAAGGTGCCATGGTTTGGGAGGTGGGATACATGTTTTAAGTAGACATCACATTTGGAACTGGGCTCAAAACGTTTAAACAAGGACATGTCCAAAGATAACAAAAGGACAAGACAATATTTTGTTATTTTCAACCCTAATGAATGTAACCACCATTCAAGCCCTGTCTGTGTTTCCCTCGACTGGTACCACTATCACCCTCACTTTTTTGGGCAGCCAGAAGTCAAATGGGGCATTCTTTCAGAGTAAAAGCTCAATCTACATTTCTGTCGAGCCAAGCTAATGAGCTGCAGAGGACATTTAGGCAATGCAGCAGGACTTGGGTTCTGCCGCAAGACACGGCGTTTGCAGACAGTTTGACAATAACAGGCTCAAGAAGTCCCGCTGTGGCCACTGACCCTGAACATCGCGTACACGCAGTGTTGTTGAAGTTGTGGTTCTCTTCCTATCTGAGAACACGTTAGGAAGCTGGTTGCCTTCCGTAGGAGTGCGTTGCAGAATATTTGCCCTTGCAGAAAACTATCGGGTTTAAAAACAGATGTATACCAGAATGTTCTAAAAATCCACCTTACTTGTGATATTGGGCATGTAGAAAGTAATAGCACAGTCTGAAGAATTGGAATCCAAGAATTCTTTTAATATAGCCCTCAGAATTACGAGTTACTTTTAATACTCAAAAGCACTTAAAAATCCATAGGTCTGAAAAAAGTTTTCTGAAAACTTAAAGTCATATCAGAGGTCAAAAGTAAAGTTTGTGGTGGAGCTTGGGCTCATACACTCCAGATGTTCCTGGGATGCAGCTCCCCTAAAATAAGCGTTCCAGATTCTTCCTAAAATTATTACTATTATTATTTTGTGCAAAGCCAGAGAAAAATGTAAGCCTCTCATGCTGCCAAAAAAGGTAACACTGACTGCCCTGAAATCATCCATTAAACGTATCAAGGAATAATTAAATATTTTTTCCAAAAATACTGCTCATCAAAAGCTGCTGCACTTCTGCTTACAGTCCCCTCTCATTTCCCCAGGAATTTGTCAAAACTGAGTGGCATTTGGTGCATATGTACTCATGCAGTAGCACCATCTTTCCATAAAAATTCTGTGTCTTGGTCATACTTTCACACAAATAACCTACAGATTAAGCTCTTTCTATACATGTAAATCCTGTGATTAAGCAGCAGTTCAAGTTGCCCAAGACCAAGCAACACACAAGGAATTTTTCCCTTTTTCAAATCTCCGCACCCTACCACCAGTAGACAATATCATCCTTCCTACAAACCCTCCTGCCTCTGCCCTTCCCATGCTCCCATCATTTCTCTAACAGTGTAATTTTGCAGTGTTATATGAGGGCTCTGACTCACAAGGAGTTAAAACCTACCCGGAGAGGGCTGTCCTCATTCATGCACTGGTTGTGCTAAAAGGACAACTTATTCTAACATAGCAGCTACTGAACTGTGACAAATTGCGGACGAGGGTATAGGAAAAAAGACTGTGCCTCTCATTACCATGCCAAGCTTTCCTGCTTCACGAGCAGGTAAGCCATCCCTGCAGTGGGGGCTAAAAACTTTAATGGCAGAGGGACAGCACACTCGTTCCTAAATAAGCTGCCTCCTGTCCATATAGAGCTCAGAGGGTGTAGCTCACCTGAAGGCTTTGGTTTAGTTTTATTCTCAAGTCACAGCCTAGCCAAAACCTACCTGCTACTGCGCAGGGAGACCTCGGTACCCCCCATCTACCCACTCCCAGCTGGGTGCTCTTGCCACTTCCTTTCCCCTAAAAAATGGAAATTAATAGTATTCTACCACTCAGCTCCTGAAGCATCTCACTGCAGGGTCAGAAGAGGACACAACTGACTCAAGGGAAGAAGAGGGAACACAGCCCTGAAAGGGAAGAAATGCGGGAACAGCACTGCCCTATAGCTCCATCGTCAAAATACACCTCTGCTTCCAAGGGATGCCTGGTGCCTTGGACAACAATGGGAATCCCAGCACAAAAATCTCACAGCAAATGTGGAATGATGTACTAGCTAATGTGAGTCATACCAGAAATAACACAGACACTAACTGTATAAAATATATATATATATTATTCTGTTGTCTTTTCAAACCATTTAGATACCAGAGCTGAGAAACTATGTTTGTCTGTCACACTGATTGAATAGGGAAATAGTTGCATCAATATTAGGCTTATACATAGAGTAAGAGACACCAAAACCTGTTCCAAAGAATAAGCAGCCTACAGTACTGATAAACATAGCAAAATATTTACTTTAGCAGTATAGTCATGGAGAATAGCATTTATTAAATAAATGGATCAATGTCATTAATCAACAGCAGCATTAGACTAATCTAATCATGCCACTTGTTCTTCACCTTTTGGGGGGTTTGTTTGTTTGTTGGTTTGTTGTTTGTTTGTTTGTTTTAACAACAGGACCTAAGCATGGTCAAGGAAAATATATTTGATTCATGAATGACAGCATATTCAAAGGATTTGATGAGCATCAGGAAATGAAACCACAGTAGAGAGGTCTCACATAAAGACTGTCACTAGGCTATGATTAATTGATAACAACCTAACGATGCCCTTATTCAAGTCTGTCATAAGTAGTAAAGTGGGGCTTATCTACATGTATGCAGTTAAACTATTAAACTGTGTACCTCCTGCCCTAGGTGGTCTGTTCTGAAATAAAAAAGCTTTTCCTAAAAATGCTGTTCATTATGTTAATTAACATTTCAATCATGTTGGGCTTTCCTACTGTAAGAAAATGTTTTTCCTTATTGCAAATGGGTGCAAAAAAAACTAAGCAAACTTAATTTGTTGCCAAAATGAGTGAAGTCAGTATTTTTGTTTCATTGGAAATATTTTCTGTTGAATTTCCTACAGTCATTGCAGCTGTATAGTTCAATTTATAGCCCCTTTGAACTAATGTATTACATGTACAGAGGAACACACAGCAGGTGTTTATCCTACAAACAAGTGGAAGTGTGATTAGACAACCTATTATGCCACTTTGCAAACAGTTAAAAAAGTGAAAAAACTTGCTGGTGTCAGTTCCCCAGCACCTTGTATTTTCCTTTATACAAGATAAAAAATTTTATCCAAACAAAATTGCAAGAGACCTGAATGAGACCTGAAGAGTGGCCATACCAGATAAGGCCAATTACCCTCTCTCCAGTAGTGACCCAAAGGCAGATGCCCAAAGGAAGAGTGAAAACAGCACCAACATGACCTAGTCCCCTAAATAATCTCCTAGCCTCCAGCTATTTTCCACTCAGATGACTTTTCACAGCACAATTTGTTTGGTTTCTGTGTATTTAGTAACCCCAAAGGAATTATCTTCAATCAACGTTTTCAGTCCCATAAACATTTAGCATGAACATCTTCTGGTAAGCAGTTTTACAGGTCTGCTCCCTGCTCAGAAAAAGAATAGCTTGCATCTTTCTTTACAATTTTATATATCTGCCTCTTATTAGCTTAACCTGACATTCCTGCAAGACAAAAGGAACCTCTGCCCCCTATTCACCCTCTCCATGGCTCTCGTGACTCCACAGACCTCGGTATACCCCACTCCCATGTTGTAACTTCCTTAACCAGTTGCTGCACGGAACAGCTACCTGATCTCTATATTACATTTTGATATGACAACCACACACTCTGCACAGGATTAACTGAAGTCTCCCATGGCATTTCCAACCCTCCCGCCCTTTCTGATTTTCCAGTGTTACCATCTTGATAGAGCAGTCAGTAATCCAGATCCACTTCTATGGACTACTCGCATACCACCCAAAAAAAAAAAAGGCACTTAACACATTGTTATTGAAGGTGTTCATCTACAAAAGTGTTCATCTAGGAATGTGAAATGGGGAATAGAGCATCTA
Source organism: Pygoscelis adeliae (assembly GCF_000699105.1). Lineage (NCBI taxonomy): Eukaryota > Metazoa > Chordata > Aves > Sphenisciformes > Spheniscidae > Pygoscelis > Pygoscelis adeliae. The sequence continues at coordinate 590,769 of NW_008824543.1, forward strand.
ACATAGTAAATATTAAAATAATGCCATTAAATTTCAAGACTATTTTTGAAAGAGCATTGGCCAGTATGTGCTCATCAGCATAAGCCCACACCTACAAAAGAACTCTGTTTCTTACATATCAGTTTTTAATTCAGGAAGCTATTAACTTCTAGATCTTATCTCCACAGTAATCTGACTAATACTTTTCTCATTGTCTCACCTTTCCACTCTTATTTTCTCTTCTGTTCTTCAGTAGAGCTCCCTGTAAACAGGGTTAATAGCATCTTGTTTTCTCTGTAATGGGTATGTCTTAATAGTAACTGTAAAGGATGTGACAATGCTATCAAGAATGACTTGAATTTAAGCTTTCTTAAGCTTTTCTGAAGAACTGACACTAAATTCACCGTCTTCAAAAGTATCCCAGAAAAAATGAGTTTTGTCAAGCATGTTATTTATCATTTTCAAAATCAGTACAAAAATGGAACTTGTTACTACCCTCTGCATTAAATGCCTTTTTAATCTCAGTGAAAGTCTACCTGGTAACTTGGAAAGCTGTTAACGGATCAGGTCTCAGGTACAGCTAAGTAACATCTCTGACCAGAAGAAGAGACACAGCAATTTAACAGGAGCAAAAGTCAAGGGCAAGAAAAGATCTAGTTTTAGATAAATCTACCGAAGATGATGTAGCTGGAAACACATTTTAAATAACCAGGAAAAACTTCCTCAAAACAAAATCATGCCGCTGAAGAATAGTTACCAGAAATAACAGGAGCCCCATAGCGTAGGCTGTTTTAAGCAAGAGTAGTAAGGACTCTGGAAGGAGTAATTCTGCCTAAGGAGACATCTAGTGTATACCATTTGATCTAACAGGGCTTTTCCCTTTCTTTACTTTTTGATTCTTATCTTGATTGTTTCACACCAGGAATTTGAAATTGGCTGAGCTGCACATCCTGCAAATCTCACTGTTCAAACTAGAATAGGCTGAAGATAGGATTTCACCATTTGGGAATTTCATTTACAGAATTCTGCTGCTGCAGTTGCCTGCAGAATTCTCCGCAACTGCTGTCAAGACTTCATGAAAAGGGTGGGTTTGGGGTTTGTTGGGTTTTTTTTTTTTTTTTTTTTAAAACATCAACTCACATTTGTCAATGTGATCTACTAGACTGATCAGAGAAAGTAACAAAGACTCAAGTCCTCCAGTCTTGGTCTGGGGGCAGGGGGTGGGGGGGTGCCAGAAACCAACTTTAACCTTCCAACTTGTGAAAGATATAAAATTTACCCACATCTTAATTTTAAGATACGCTAGGTAGCTACCATCACTGAAATTACTTGCTCCTTGCATGTTTATTGCTGCTCTGATACAGATTTACTAAAGCATCCACAGACTAGCCCAGTTTTCATTTTTAAAAAAGAAAAAAAGTGATGAATGTCTATAAATTTAAAAAAATTAAAAGGAAAAAAAAAGCTATGCCTCTATTTTCAGTTTGAATATATAGATATTTAGTTCTTTTTGTTGATGAAGAACAAATTGGAGGGCTGTACATTTTGCTACTTACTTTTGTGATCACACTAACACACACTCATTAACCAAGGAAACAAGTGACAAATGCTCGGGTGAGGAATATCAAACACACGCATTTGTCAAAAATACTCCACCTAGCAAAAGTATTTCGCCTCCGTGTCAGACATGTCAAATACTGGGGCCTGGTTCATCTCCAAACAGAACACTGTAGATATTATTTCAGTCACACCTAGCCAAGGGTTTTTCTTCCCTTTTTTTTAAGCATGCTTTTCCAAGTGTGCTTTTTTTTGCCATGCTTTTCAGAGTCAGCAGCAGGATTTTAAAATGGAACAATATGATGTATTTAGCACTATCTAATAGATACACAGAACCTATATAGCACTATGTAATAAATGCATAGCACTTGACAGCCCAATAATGATGTATCCTTCCATCAGCCCACAAGTAATAACAACCTAGGTTTACAAGCTGCTGCACTTCAGAAGAGACTGTTTACCAGATCAGATAAAAACAAGGCTATATATATATATATAGTTGCATGACACTGTACATCTGCAATCATTTATCAGACTTTTTCTTGTGTCTTATCATTCTTAGCACTGCCTAAGGAACAAGCAAAATCTTGGAATTACAAAAATCTCTCAAACATTAGTGCTTCTGACCCATTTAACACATAGCAATTTTTTTTACACCAACTTTACCCAGAAATAAATCCACTTGCCATATTGTCACAGGAATACTACTACTAGACTTATTTTGACACTTTTTTAGAGAAGTCTCATTTCACCCTCTTGGACTGTACGTGTAGCGGGCTGTGTGTGCACACCACAGACAGACACACCAACTCTCCCACTCCCACAAAAATGAAAAGGATGCTATTTTGCTAGTGACATTTGTAGACTAAATAAGCTCAGTTTAAGAGCAATTAGCACTATTCGTTCTTTTGTCAAGATAATTTCTTTGTGGCATTTTTAACTAAATTTTTAACTGCATCGTTGTTAATGCAATGATTCAGAAAACATTACTAGTTTTATCTTTCTGTTCCTAATAACATCTTCCTGTAAAATAGTAAAAATAAATATGAAACTACATTCATTTATTTTAGCCTGCATATGAAGAGTTATTTTTTATTACTTCAGTGTGTAAGGACTTCACTACAAAATTCTTAAGTGATTTGGACTACTGCCAGTCCTCAAAACGACACATGCCAAAGACTCTTACCAAATTTTGAAGATACTGGCTCCGTGGACCAGCCACAGACCACCCATGGCCTCAGAGGGCAAAGATGAGTGTGGATGAAGGCATACAGCCACAGCAAAGTGCAAATACTTCACGTCAGAGAAGCAACTACAGAATAAAGTGTTAGTAATACATGTATGAAAGTGATCTACGAAGCCTCCCATCACTGCCTAAAATTCCACTGTCCCAGCACACACTATATAGCCATAAACAGTAAGATAAGGAAACAGATGTGAATTCTAGCAACATGGTATAATGAAACTCAGTATATGCACATATATGATGGGAAAAGTAAACAGAGAGAGGTTTACTTCTTGGCTTGCAATTGCAACTTAGGGCTTCAGCTTTTTGCTTTTCTTAGTATGTAACAAAATTGCCAATAGGGGAATTTGATTTCACATATAACTCTCCATGTAAAAATCTCTCAAGTGACACATTTTAGAAAGAGAGATGTATTTGCAAAATATTAAAGGCAACATTTGCATTTCTTTTGATTAACAAACCAGAAAGATACTACTGAGGATCCAAATACTCTGCTCATCCTTAGTTACCAGAAGGCTTGACCTAGTGAGGTAATTTCACCAGTCATATCTGAGGCACTCCACCCACACCCTCCTGTGTTATTTGTTTTTTTCCTTTTTTAAATTAACCATTTCTCACTGCTAACTATGAATTAACAGTTATATAAATCAAGTTCAAAGGAGAGACATTTTCTAAGCCTCCCAAAAGACAGCTGCAGCACTGCCCCTGCTATTGCCCTATCAGCTGAATGAAGTTACCAAGATTCACATGGACTTCACTGTGGCTACTCACAGCCTGGACACGCATGGGAACATTTCCAATACTCTCTTGCAAAGGAAAGGTATGGGCACTGTCTGAGATAAGCAGCTGAGTTATTCATGGCCAGAGAGACCCAAAAAGCCAGGATTGAGGCATGGTGAACTTAAAAATTCTGGTAAAGATACAGAGCGTAGACACTTTTATGATATCAATATTAATTATGTCTAGAATTACAGATTCTAGATACCACACAATAAATTTTAAACCCCGCTGCTTATTATTTTAACCAACTAGAACAAAACAAAAATAAATGACGATGCCTGAAGAGAACTGGAGCACAGTAGCTCCAGCTCCCCACAGCTGGGCTGCATCTCCTGCCCAGTACCACAGCCTCACCAGGGAATCATGGCATGAGGGGAGTAGAAAAGAAGAGGAGGGAACACCACAGAAACGTTTCTGTTTGTTCTTTTTACAGAGTATTTTCTTCACCTTTGCCAAATATTTCTATTTAAAAAAAAAAAAAATATATTTTGTTACTCTCTAACCGAAATTCTTCACTGTGCTTTGACAACAACAGAACCCTGCTGCAGCGTCTTTGGTATGTGCGCTGACTATTATTCTCTTAAGAAAACAAAGCTTTTGTAATGATACAGTTTGTCTTGGATCATATAATTTTAAGGTTGAGATTAAAAGACATTGGTTGATATCAACCAGATCTGAGAGAAAGAGAGAAATCCAGAAATCTCACTAATGCCCTAAAACAGCTGGCCGAGTCCGACAGAGAGGGTGCATGTGCTGTGATACACGCCACATTTCTTGTAAAAGCTCCTTGAGGGAAAGGCTGCATCAAGACACACGGGAGATCCTTCAAGCATAGTAAAACCTTCAAAACCTGGGGACGCAACCTCAATTTACAGGAAATCACACATAGCTGTTTCCACTTTCCATAGAGTAACTTATGGATTGCTAGAGACAAACCGGCAAAAATAATTCAAGACCCTCTCTCTCATGTCTGTGAAAAGTAGTGATGGCCGGAGTACAACCCAATATCAAACTATTTACAGTTTCAGGAGTTAAAACTGGTATTTCAGACTGACCCAAAACCACACGCACAGGGCAGCACATTCGGGAAAGCGCTACTTCATGCTCTCCACAATGCCTTACACCAGGACCGCTGACCCCCACGCTAGTTCAAGGCTGCACTGCAGGGCCGGCAGAGCTGAGCCCAGGGCAGCAGGAACAGCACCACCTGGGCCAGGGTGTTTTCTAAAGATATACCACCTGTTAAGATTGAGTTAAAATTTAAATTTCAAATTCAATTTCAAATTTTGGCAACCTATACCAAAATATGATTTAAGCCACTATAATAATTTCAGACAAATTAAATTTTCAATTAATACATTAAGTTTTAAAGAAAGCTAAACCACTGATGGAACTGTTGGAAATCACAGACATAGCATTCACAAAGAGCAGTTATTACAAGTGTTAAGTGGTAAGCTTTTATAGTGGCATAAAATTATTTTTAATACCCCAACTAGTTTGTATTCAGCTAGCTTCAGTACTTTGAACGTACTTTGTACATTCAAGGATGAGAAGTTTATCTGCCAATTATAAGAGGGCAAACCCCCATTAATTCTGAAATCCTGAAGAACAAAATCAGCTCATTTCACTACTTACAAAGTAGTACGTTTTCCTAGTTATAAATGCAAAAGTTTTCATAAATAGTCCCTCTTTATCCAGTACACTGTAACAGTAAAAACAAGTGAAGATTTTGTGCATTAGATACCCACTTTCATCTAAATGCGGTTTGACACAGTAAATAAGAAACATGCTATTCGTCGACTTGCAACTTCATAAAAAGTCATGAAAACTTAAATAATCTGTATAAACGAAGGCTAAGTTATGTGCTTTAACAAAAGCAGAGCAAAGCAGTAAATCTGCCTGATTAGCAAAAGAAATACCAATTTTACTACAACTCCTCAACACAAATCAAACATTTTAATAGATTGCAGCACAGTTATTTTCTCGACAGTTTGGCTTCTCTAAATCCAAAACAAAATTACAATCAATTACTTGAAACAAGGGCTTCTGCGTGTTGATTAAATTGTTTTCACTTTGATCCACACTGGGCCTAGCAGACATTTATTTTGGTATTAAGTACTCAAAGGTGTAAATTAAGGCTTGAAAGACCTCCTTAAAGCAACATCTCTAATAAGCCTTGATACTCAGAGCAGTCCAATACTTTCAAAAGAAAAAGATTTTAAATAGGGTAGCAAAGGCATGCAGCAATAGGTAGTCTCTCTGTTTCTGGATGCAAGTCATTGAAAACAGATCCAAGGAAAACCCTAGCAGGACATACCCATATCCTGAGGTGGCTGGTGCTCCTTCAGAGGTAAAACAGCGAGCACCGAACAAACAATTAAGGAAGTTTAACTACGCTGTTCTAGCAGCCATGCGACAGATCAGGAGCTCTTAGATGTTGGTCTTCTGGAAAACTGTAACTTCTACACTGCTGAACAAAAGAGTATCATTTATATAGTGACAGCATCTATTACACTTACTTGTACTGTGATGGCACTGGGGTCCCAACTGTGAATAAAAGCTGCAATGTGCTAAGCAAAGATATAATATACCTGTAGTTTAAGGATAAAGGCAAATTCTGCAGAGAGATGTAACACAAGGAGCACACAACTGCCCCAGTGAAGTGAACAGGGCAGCAAGAGGGGTAACGGGAAGCGATGGTCACCTCACACTACACACAGATAAACTCTCAGAAATTGCGTGTGTAGCAAGGCTGCTTCTGCTTCTCAGGTCAGCCTGAACCTCTCCAAACCACTAGTACCGAGCACTGCTGACAAACACAGGTTTAAGCTCTTCGATGTAGGGGCAAGCCAATCTCTGAGCATCCAATACAGCGGGCAGGTCCAGAGGCTATGCAGAACTGAAAGGAGAGGGTCCTCACAGAGGGCATCACTGCCCTCCTGTGAGGTGACGGCAAGGCTGCATGCCACAGGTCTATTGATTATGCGGTGACAGGGCTCCCGCTGGGATTTACGTTGAAAAAGAGAGAGATTTGCAATATCCTCTACGCGTTCATCTTTACACTTGGGGAAATCAAATCAGCCCTTGAAGAAAAAGAGCAGGCACTGAACAATGTACAGTACCTGCAAACTGCGTTCTCAAGTTCTCAGGTGTTGGAATTGCTCCTTCTCCTGTCCTGATAAAGTACTGCTTTCTAAATGAATTTTAACATACAGCAGATTGTCAAATATCCACAATTTATAAGCCTGTTCTATTTTGCAATGGTCAATTTTGCAGCCTTATTTCCAGTGATTGATATTAACACACCACAGATCACAAAATTAGAAATACAGAGGTCAATATTTAGGCATTACCAATAATTAGAAAAAGCAGTCTTATCTTCTTCAGGTTTTGTTTTGGTTTAAGTTTTTTATAATTTAATTCTAATCCAGAAAACATTCAATATTTAAATAAAACACAAAATTGCATCCAGACTATAGTAATCTTCAAGTAATTACACTGAGAAAGGAGAGAATAAGAGGGCAATTGCGACATAAAGTCGCCTATCTTAATCGTACCTGCAATTATTTTTGTATTTGGTATGCATTCAAAACTAACCTCTTTATACTTCACTTCTGTAATTCAGCAAGTGCCACACTTGCTTTTGCTTCTGCAGGCAAGCATACCCTAGAAGTTCACTTTGGATATCATAAAATCTCAACTGATTGACAATTAACTTGTACGTCTCATCCAGAAGTTTCTTTACAGTTTCTCCTCTGTATCCCTTCTGGAACATCAGTAAGAAACACCAATGACTAGACCAAGAGGACTGATTTTAACTACAAACAATTTCAGAAGAATAATAAATTTGTTCTCATTTGTATGGTAGCAAATAAGGAAATCGATAATAATATAAACTATATACATTACAAAAAAAAAAAATCTCAGAAACCCCCTTCTGAATTTAGGTTTCACTGTCTTACATACTTCAAAAACGTGAAGGACCCTGAAAGATCAATACAACCCATAGGATACTAAGGTGCAGAAATCAATAATTGCCTTGGGTGAGGCAGTCAGCCCCACGCATTATGACTGCCTCTGCCAAGAAAAAAAGGAGGGTAATTGTCGTAGGCGATTCCCTTCTGAGGGGAACAGAGGGCCCTATATGCTGACCGGACCTGTCCCACAGGGAAGTCTGCTGCCTCCCTGGGGCCCGGGTCAGAGACATTGCTAGGAAGCTCCCTGATCTGGTGCGGCCTTCGGACTACTACCCGCTGTTGGTTATACAGGCTGGCAGCGATGAGGTGGCAGAGAGAAGTCCTGCAGTGATCAAAAGGGACTTCAGGGCACTGGGGAGAGTGGTTGAAGGATCGGGAGCACAGGTAGTGTTTTCCTCAATCCCTACAGTGGCAGGGAAGGACACTGAACGGAACAGGAGAACACACCTGATCAACACGTGGCTCAGGGGCTGGTGCCGTCGGAGGAATTTTGGCTTTTTTGATCATGGGGAGGTTTACACGGCACCGGGCCTGCTGGCGACAGATGGAGTCCAGCTGTCTCGCAGGGG
>NW_008824543.1:601456-635330 GCF_000699105.1 Pygoscelis adeliae
TGGAGCGTGTCCAGAGAAGGGCAACGAGGCTGGTGAGGGGTCTGGAGAACAAGTCTTATGAGGAGCGGCTGAGGGAACTGGGGTTGTTTAGCCTGGAGAAAAGGAGGCTGAGGGGAGACCTCATCGCTCTCTACAACTCCCTGAAAGGAGGTTGTAGCGAGGTGGGCGTCAGTCTCTTCTCCCAAGTCACTAGTGATAGGATGAGAGGAAATGGCCTCAAGTTGTGCCAGGGGAGGGTTAGATTGGACATGAGGAAAAATCTCTTTACTGAAAGAGTGGTTAAACATTGGAACAGGCTGCCCAGGGAAGTGGTTGAGTCACCATCCCTGGAAGTATTTAAAGGACGGGTAGATGAGGTGCTTAGGGACATGGTTTAGTAGGCATGGTGGTGTTGGGTTGACGGTTGGACTCGATGATCTTGGAGGTCTCTTCCAACCTTAATGATTCTATGAATATTTTTTTTTTAAATATGGTAAATTGTACAGTAGCAAACATTGGGATAAATCAAACAGATCTTCATGCAAGAAACAGAATAGGTTATAAATCAAGTATTTCTAAACCTCCCATATCTTCAAAGAGGGAATGTGGTAAAAGGAATGCATACCAGAGAAATTGTCTTCTGGTGGGCATTCAGGTTTTTCTCATTTCACGTAAAGACTTTTGTTAAAGGAATGTGATCACTAAGGATTTATCTCTGGGCTTTTTGCCTCCTATCTTTTTAATTTTTGAAGAGCTTTCTGAAAATTCACTTTGCATTGAGTATCACTGGTTAGGGATGCCAAAGGAAGAGAGCAGTACCCTTTGATCAGCAGATACAACACTTTTGCTAGTTTTGGAAGGATTTTACTTATAGTAACTTGAAAAATCTTCAGATTGTAGCACCAAAGCCTCATTTCTGATCATTCTTGGTTTAGAGACATTGGGGATTCACCTTCTGCCAAGTCATTCCTTCTGTGAAGTAATTGAGCTCAGACACTGGAGTCCCTCAGCAGAATGTGCATAAAAGGATCCAGCAAGACGGGCTTGGCATTTAATTGCCACTCTGGCTCCATCAACTTGCTGTCGGATTCACTTTTGTTCAGTTCAGTGCCTGAGAAATTTCCAAACGAGGCAGAATGAATCTGCCAAACCCTGATGTATATCCACACCACAAGGACACTTACTGGACTGTTTCTAAGAATGGGACACCATTCAGGAAAGCTAAGAAAACAACTCATTAGAGCACCAGGAGAAAATCCTTTTCTCCTAGGACACTGCTGTGTCATGTAATAGAAAATGCTATTAAACAAAAATGATCAACTGCAAACACACACGAATAATTTACTGAACAAAAACTATCTTGCAGTTAAGAGACAATATAAATTACCATATGCGGACAACTTGTACGCCAAAAGGGCAGGGGGCTTGCTGCCCCACAAAAATAAAGCAGCGAATGCAGAAAAGACGGTTACTGACGATGTTTTGATTTTAGCAATAGAAATTTAAAATAATCCAAAATTGAGGCTGTAATTGCCAAAAGGAAGAAACAAACAACACAGAAAAAGAATAATCAAGACTGGAGAAAGGAGATTATCAAAGGCACCTGCTATCACAAGAATAGAAATTAGATCTTTAGAAGCCCCGAAGGACTCCTTAAGGAAAATAAACAAGAAAAGCTATAAAAACCCCAAGAAAGTGATCATTACTGATTTGATCATTTTGGCACACAAACAGAGATGTACTAGAGATAGTAGAGACTGCCAAAGGGAACAAAAAAAAAAAAAAAAAAAAAGGCGAGTGGGGTGGTGTCCTATATTCATCTTGCCTATGCCATGCTAGACGCATTCCCCATCTTTGCCGCCTGTATCCAAACCCCTGCAACCTGTTTGTTCTGTGGCAGCTGCATCACCCTCACACTTCACAGCTACAGTGCTCCAGGAAAACAAAGACACCGGGGTGCAAACGTCTCTGAGACTAATGCAACATCTTCTAAAAGATTTCCACCGATTACACTGTTGATGACTCCAGCCCCAAGTCAGTATTATTTCTTTATTCAGAGCAGAAAACACACCGTATCAAAACAAAGCATGAGTTTCACTGTGCTCTTCTGCTCTGACCAGAGAGCTGTTTATTCCATCCTTCTCCCTTGCCCATGCACACTACAGAGTACTTTGGTTGCCTCTCTAAAAGATTACGTTCCCAGAATACAGGTTGATCAAACATATTGAATGCACTACTGACTTCCACAAATTAAAGTTATCTCTAAAACCTAACAGTTTCTGTAACTATTTTACTTACAGAACTTAAAATTCCCATTGAAGGAGGATCCTGTTTGATGTTTGAATGCTCTACTGCAGGTATCTGAGATACAGTGTAAATATTGTTTTAAAACAAACAGGAATTCTATACATTTTTACTTGTTTGCAAGATGATCAAAACAAGTGAGAAGTTCTAAGGAGAGGAATTTAATTTTGTTCATTTACCTCTTGCATCTACCAACTCCTTGAGTTCATGCAGGAACTCCCAAAGTCTTTGGAAAATACAGAAGAGCCCGCTGGGTAGGGATGGAGAGAGCATACATTATTTAATAACCAGAAACTATGTAAGAGAGACCTTTCTAGTTTTATTTTTAGCACAATGTATCTGTTGGTCAAAAGACTGTATTTTAACACTGAGAGGAATGTAATGGGAAATTTATTTTAAGCATACAGTTCTAGCAGGTCGTAAAGATTGTATCATTATGCTCCTTGGACAGTAAGTGGCAATAAGAATACATGTCCTTCTCTTAGTTTTTGTTTCACTGATGAGTTGTGAGGAAAGAGAAGTGCTGTTCATCCAACATGCTGTTTATTTAATATTCAGCTTTCCTGAACTCTTCTTCTTATGCAAAGCACAAATGCTGATGATCAATTATTTTAGCAATCATAATTCAAGCTGAAATTTTACACTCTGTAAACACATTATCATGACCACCACATTATGCGTTTGAAAAATTCCAGTTGCAGCAACTCATACAAATGAACACGCTGCATTAGGTTTTACTGTAAAAGTCTGTTCTGGCTAGACGTACAAGGTTTTTTTTCATAACAGTAAAATGAATGAAGCATACATATATGCCGAGTATTTTTCTATGTGGTATACAAACACACGCATTCATACACTAAAACATTCATGCACTTGCTTTAAATATTAAATAAAAATGAAAAATATTTATACTTATCTCTAACAGGAAGTTATTTCGAATATTAGATTTTATGTTTTTAAAATTAAGTTTTCAGATAAGCTAGAGAAGTCAAAGGAGAGCTGCTGTTATTTTTGTAGGAAAGTGTCCTGTAAACTTCATCAGGTTGACAACAAGGAGAACCAAGTTTTCCCGAAGCAACCGGTAGATCTTTGGGAGCAGTCTAGAACGCCCTCACACTCAGTGTTTGGCCTAATACATCCCGAAATGTAAGTCTATAATTAAATAAAAATTTGCAAAATTCAGTTTAGACTTTTTATGAGAACACTTAATGCACATATAATTGGGGTGTAACACACATACTGCATTACATTTCACTGATAAACCATAACTTTTCAAATCAACATTTCATGAAAATGCTTAGCAAATAGTTTGACATTTAATGCTGCAAATAATAGTAAAAGGCTAAACAGGGAAAAAGGGGGCCTGTTGCTGAAGGAAGTGGATGATTTAGTGACAGCAGATGGAGATAAGGCTGAGGCTCATATCAGGGATTATTTGATACAACCTGACCCATGGGAACAGATGGGCTGCATCCAAGGGTGCAGAGAGCCAATGCCATAGCAAGGCCACTATCATGTTAGAAAGCTCGTGGAGATTGAGGGGGTCCTCCATGACTGCGGAAAGGTAGATCTTGTCCCATCGGAAAAAAAAAAAAAAAAAAAGTAAAGGCTATTACCCCAACTTTAGCAAGGCTTGACACTGCCTGCCACAATATTCATATATCCAGTTGATATATGGGATGTTGCCATCTGGATGAGAGACCACTAGATGGGTAGAAACCTGGTTGGATGGTTGGTCTCCGTGGGCAGTGGTTAACAGGTTCTTCAGTTACTGACCCAGAGGCCGTTAACACTGCAGCCATCCATCCTGGGACCTGGCCCATTCAACGTCTCTATCAATGACTTAGAGAAAGCCAGGGAGTGCACCCTCATCAAGCTTGCAGATGATACCAGTTTGGGGGGAACTAGCAGCTATGCTCGAGGGCAGGGCTGCCATCCGGAGGGACCAGGAACCTAGTGCAATTCAGCAAGGACAAGTGCAGAGTGCAGCTCCAGGGAGGGAAGAGCCCTTGCATTGCCCCAGGCTGGGACAGCCAGCCAGGGAGCAGCTCTGCTGAGAAGAGCCTGTGGGTCTTGGCAGGCAGCAAGCTGAGCGCCAGCCAGCGGCACTCTGTACTTGCTGGCCTTCTTGATCTTACAATGGTTTATTCTGTCTATTCACTGCCTTTGGAGTATTTGACTTTGAAGCCTTAATAACATTATTTCGGCAGTTCTTTTATAAAATAAAGTAGCCCTGGTAGAAAGCGTGACACCAGCACATCCATGTCCAGCAGGTACTGCTAGTTGCAGATTTTTTGTTTCCAGAATGTGCACTCTGTCTTCAGAGAGAGCCAGTGCAGAGCCTTCAGCAAAGTGACTGAAAATTGTGATTACTGTGTCTATAATTAAGCCACGATTGGCACTTTAAGGGCCACATTCTACAGTGCATGCTGCAAAAGTAAATACTGTGTGCATGAAAGTGTCACATGGTGACTGCAACAAGCATCTATGCTCGTTTGCCAAAGGAGTTCCTTGAATTTGTATTTAACTCTGATTCCTTATCAAGCATGTTAAAAATCAAGCAATTGCAAAGTCCATAAATATAAGTCACTATTTGAATTTTCATTAATACGGTACTTAACACGCAAAACCAAATTAATATATTTCCGCATTCAAAGATCTGAATGCGTTGGAGAGACAGCACATGCTCACACATGCTTGGAACTGAGCAAACTGTTACAAATTTACTGGAAAAATTGTACACTGGGCATATGAAATAGGCAATTTGTGAACACATAATTGCTATTTCTAACCCAAACCAAAGCAAACCTATCCAAGAAACATGTTCATATAAACACATTATTCTTTATATATATGTACATATGCACACACACTTTTAAATATTTTTATATAGAAGCACATTTTGAATGCATGAAAAACAAAGCATACTGGGGACATAAAGAGCCCTGCTTCGTTTCCCCTAGATGCAAGGTGAGCTAAGCACGTGCGCCCACACTGTAACCAATACCCACCCCCACCCCCCAAGTTATCTTCTGCCGGGAAACAGAAGAGCAGCTGCACAAAGAGAAAGTTAGAGGTTAAACCATGAGCATCTGGAGGGAAGAAAAAGAGACAAGAAACTTTAACATGAATGTCTTCCCAAGCTTGAACAGCAGCCCTACCTTCAACCCATCCCATCCTGCTAGTATTTCAAGATACGTTATAACATTCATCATACAAGCATACTGAACTGTGACATTATTTTAATTGTACGAGCACAAGGCTTCTAACATTTATGTAGCTAAAAATCAAGTTCAGAGTTGTTAAAAGGAATTATCTTAAAACCTAAGGTTTAAACCACAACCTGAGGTTAAAGTAGATTTAATTTGGCAGGATGATGTTTATAGTGTTCCTAGAATTTTGAAATACCTGCAAAATTCCTCTCTTTTCTCCTTAGTTAAATATCTGCTTAGTGTAAAATTTCCTCCCACAGTAAAACTCAATCTCCTAATGTAAAAAATGAAAAAATATCATAAACTTTCACAAATTAAGGTCTCAGAAAAGAACCTATGACATGTACCTGAGCAATACTTGGCAGATCACAACATACTGTCATATAATGATCATTTTGGAACAAAAAAGGTTAATTAAAGCATATACTTGGAATGTTAGCTGAAAGGCTGACATACACCATCATTCAATTTCCATTGCTCTTCAGTAGATATCCTCTTAACTAAGCCTGCGCAATCAGAACATGTACTCCTTAAATAATCACAAAGAAAAGCGAGACCATGTTACTTCTTGAAGTCTCAGTGTACATTCCAGGGCTCCTTATACTTTAAGCAAATGGCAATAAAAGACAAAGGTATTCTTATTTTGAAAGTGTTTTCATAGGCTTAGAGACTGTGACTGTACATCTCCAAAATGCTCAAGTACATACATATACAAGATGCAAAACATCAGTGCCACTCATTAAAAAACCCACACTTTTTTACTGGTCTATATGCCTATATCTTTATATAGACTATAGATTTAACTAGGTTATATCTAACTTTTGCAATTCTTTCTGCATAGCACTTCTAAAACATGGCCTATTCTGTCCATCCATAGAACTAAAGTTCTTATCCAGACTTTCATTATCTCATGCCTGAGCTTATGCTGGTCCTGGAAAAAGCAAGCTTGCCCCACTCAGATCCACTTCGGATCCTTCTGTAAAGATCATTTTCTTTTGTCTTGCCACATCTCTTTGTACTCCTTCACCAGCTTCACTTTCTAATACCTCAAATAAAACACACTTACCAGGCTTCTCTTTTAATAGCCAAGAAGGGCCTTTGCACTTTGCTTATCACTGATTTGGTACCAAAGAGCTAACTTCAGCTACCTCCAAATGGCTAATGATGCACTTGATATATTTTCTAATGAGCATCAGCATGCTTTCTCACATAGTGCTCATTATAAGAGGTGCTCCCAAATTCACAAGTCTCCTTTGAATCCCTTTTCAAAAGTCTCCTTTTCCATGTCAGCTACAAAAACTGTGTGTTCAGTAGCTCCAGGTGAATTTTTCTTCCATGAATATATATAATGGCTTTCTGAATTCACATAAAGTTTTAGCATTACCATGTTCTGAGGCAAAGAATTCTGCAGGAATATTCTAGGAAAAAATACCTAACTGTGTTTATTTTGGACATCACTTTCTAGTTTTATGTGACACCTTTAGCCTCTGCATTAGAGTAACAACAATCACTCCCTGATTACCTTCACCATAATGCTCCTGATTTTACAAACCTCTCCCATCACCTCACTCAGCTGTTGCTGGTTTCCTGCCACCCAAACTGGAGACTACTCATCTATTTAATGAAACTCTTCCACTGCTAATTCTGACTGCAGAGATTACTTGTGAACCCGAGCAGACACTTCACTAAGTTTCTAGTGAAGATTTAAAAAGAAATAAGCTTGTTTTCTCATTAGCAGGATAGGCTTCTGGAATTGTTCTACCTCAAGGACATAAGATGCTGAGTCCAGTGTACAAAGAAAGGTGTCAGCACTATTAATTTCTGCTGCCAGGAAAAGAGAGATGCTCCATATTGCCCATGGCAGCAGAAGGGAAAGGACCGCGAGGGATACTGAAGACTGTCAAATCCTCCCTCGGTTTCTATGGTTATTCAGTCTCCACACCTTGTCTTACTACCATGAAAAAAGAATTAGATTTTCTCTCAAGGGTTGAACTTTACTGAGGATGATGAGGTAACTGTGACGAACCAGAAACCTGCAGGGAAGCCACAGACCTGGTTCCTGTGCGCTTTGGTAGCAACTCTAATGCAACTGTTGTTAGAGCCTAATCTGCCTCCTGGTCCAATTCCTTATTCTGCAAGACCAGGAAAACAGCTATCAAGTTCCTGCTACAGGCAGCAAAAGGGAATGGCTGTGTAAGGAAGTTCAACATGCACGCCTCCATTAATTCACTAGATGAGCAACTTCCCCATGATACACACAGCACAGCAGTTACGTACTAATAAATTCATATTTTTAACTTTAAGTCAGGAAATCCATTTTTGGTACAGATTTTAAGCTGACTGAGACACGAATTAATGGGATACTCTAGTACTGGTTTTCTTTCCTTTAAGTGTGAACCTGTAAGAACTTTGGTAAGCACACTGGAAGGTTTTATGGTTTCACTCCTCTATGGTTAAATAATTTTATACCCCTTTCTGAGATCTCACATCTGTTTAAAGAACTACTGCCCACTGAGTCACAGATATTTCCAAAGCCCTAGCCACACTCGACCACTGTTATTTTTCAGTCTCCAAAAGAGGCAAGATATTCTATAATCATTAACTATAACACCAGGGAAAATAAAATCCATGCTGCCGTACTACGTTAACATTGCACATCCAATAAAAATAATCACTTCAAAAATTATAAAATCATTAAAACAATTTTATCTTTCACATTTCCCATAGTTTCTCTTACTACACTTAGCCATTTTTTCATGTTTCTCTTAACAAGGCTTGCATGAGGTGACCTAGTTTATTTGCACTCCTCCCAAACTGTGAAGTAGAATGTGTTAACATAAACCAAATGGTCCCAGTCATTTTGAAACAAGCTTCTCCTCTGCCAGCTACTCACCCTCTGCCACCTCTGTTCTACTGCCTTGACACTTTCCAGCCATTTCTCCTCCCAGGCCTTTGCTGACATCTCCCTGTCCTCAAATCTTGCCACCCTGAATGCCTGATACCTCCCTGCTTTTTTTCCTGGGCTGGTGCCACTTTCCTCTTCCTCGCAGGCTAAGCCTTGCAACCCCGGGGCAGTTGGGTTCCACCTTACAACTGGTTGCTCCTCACCTCTAATGTCACCAAACGTCGCCATGCAGGAATCAGTAGCTCAAGCTCCTGTGAAGCCAAGGGCTGCTCACCAAGTGCACGGTGAGCAGTGCTCTGCCTGCTGTTTAAGTGAATGCAGTTTGCTTCCCAGACGTGCAATCGGCCAGCGAGCACAGCCCAGCAGACACCATTGGTTAACACCACCGCTTCCCATCATGTGCCTGTAGAGAGTGATTGAATGCCCTGGGCATGGGAGAAAGCCCAGCTTGGATTTAGTGCCAAAACACAGAGGAGACGTCGACGTATCACTTATCCCACTGCTAAACAGGAGAGTGAGAACTTCATATACTGATCCAGTGAAGGTGTCGGTGCCATCCCTGGCATACGGTATTACTCAGGTTACTATTTTCATCTTTGCTAAAGCAGTATCTATGGTAAGATAACAGCCCAAAAATTGCATAATATAACATGTGGGGGAAAATAAATAAAAAAGGAACAAAGAAGTAACAGCAGTGAGGAAAAGGCCTTTAAAACTTTTGTACTGTTGCGGCTTTGTTCTGCTATTCAGGAAAAAAAAAAATTAAACAACCTTGCAATAAGCTGCCTGAAGCAAGCTATTTTCAAGTTTCCTCTAGTTTAATGACTACTCATTTCCTCACTCCAGAGGCATACTTATAAGTGCCACAGGCCATACAGGAGCAAACAAGCGCCTGTGATAGTTAGGAGGAGAATATGCAGTGAACACTTGCCCATTAAGTGCAAGCCTGAGGGACAGATTGAGAATTGCCAACAGGGGATCCAACGAGCAAATCATACAGAGATGTAAGAGTCCACCATTCACACAAAATAACTTTCATTTCTTTAAAATTACCTTAACTGCACACTCCTGTGTCAGAAGTTCACATCCAGAAAACATCATGGAGTTTGTTTCTATATTAAGCAAACTCCCTCTCACTTATCCTCAAGTTTAATGGAAGTTGTTTCAGCTGTTGTGAAGTTTCAGAGGACACTAGATAAATCCACAGAAGCCTGGAGTCTTAGAGCCTGGGACCACGGACTACCACCATGCTAAGAACACAAAGGAACTATACCTAGTGTACATGACCCATGGTTGTGTCTGCAAAATACATCTCACCCAGCACCCTCATGAATAATACATCAAATCCACAGCAGTAGATTGGTCCACTGTAGAAGGACTGCAGGATGAACTTCAACGTGCTTTTTCCTTTTTTATCTGAAGACTGAATGGCTTGAGAAGGACACTAAAGAAATATGATGTCTTATTCCAGTACTGGCTACCAGAGATGGTTTCTCCTCACACTTCGCACTGCAATAATTTGAAATTCTTACAAATGACAGATACTGTTCCTTGTATTGCAAGGGGTTTTTTTTGCCACAAACGTGAGCCTTCTCCCATTCTCTCTGCAACCACACTGAGGACTCCAGCTGAACCAGGTCAAGGGCTCTTTCAGCTGAATGTGAAACACCACAGCAAACCGCCATGCAAGACAAAGGGAGGAGCTGGTACAAAATTATGTTGCCAGATTGAATTTGCACAAAAAAGCCCAAAAGGAGCAGCTGTGGTCTGGCATACACCAGGTTTGATCAGACACTACCTCTCCTCCCAAGGCAGCATATCGGTCATGTCATGCCATTGCTGATTTCCTGGAAATAAGACAGTCAAAAAGCACACTGCCGACTCACCTGTTAGCATGAACATGGAGCCCTGGACTAAGTCTAGTTTTGTTTGGGTTTTTAGGTACTTTAAATAACTTATCTAGTCTTCATATCAGACTAAAAATGTGACAGAGAATGCAGATGGGATTGTCATTTTCCATTTGGCCATGTACTAAGGGCAACTGTTGCAGGAAGCTTGAACTGTAGTGTAGAGATTTGGGATTCTTAAATACCTACTCTCTGAAACTGTACAGCTGTCTACAGTTGTTGCTCAAGATTACTAGAAAAAAATACCAAAATCTCCTACTGCCACACAAAGCTTACCACTTCCAGGAACACGCAGCTCAATAAAATGCAACAGAAAGTCATCACTGATGAAGAACACATCCCGCCTCATATCCAACCACACGCTGCTGCACAAGACAGCCTGGAACCACAAGTCACAAGCAAGGAAAACTAATTTAATCCCCTCCACCCAAACACAACGCTTTGTGTGCTGGACTGAACAATTCAAAGATTCAGAGTCTCTCCTGGTTACCACACTTCTCCACCCACTACTCTTTTCTTAATTCATTGGGTAAACTAACACCACCATCATCCCCCAAACCATAACTGAAAATTGTAATTAACAAGATGACGATATAGGAGGAGAAATCTGGTCTCAATCAGTATTGAATTCTTGTGTTCTTGCTCATTGAGAAAGGAAGGTAAATTTCATTCTGAATTTTGCACAAATAACTGCAACCATTCAGCATGGCCTCCTGAGATTTTGCTTTCACTAGCATGATAAAAAAAAAGCATTTCCTAAATGAAATTAAAAAAATAATAATTAAAAAAAGAACACAAACTGCCATGGCAGGTAACCAGGAAAACACAAGATCACCTTGCAGGCTCTGAATCTGCACCAACTTCCATGCACCCCCACTTTCTAGGGGAAGACCACCAAAAGCCACTTGCCTTTGCATGTAAGTATAACTCTGACCACACGTTCTCTGAAGGATCACAATTGTAATTTGCCTAGGTCTGAAACTAGACATACAAATGAAAAATACACTGTAATGAACATGTGTATCAAATACAAAGCACCAGAAATTCTCCCAAACACACACACTTATTTTAATCTCAAATAAATTGAAGCATGGTACTGCAACCATCAATACTACTGTTTAATTGGTAGGAGGCTGCTGTTGAATAACGCAACACATTAGCTCCCAAATAGGATTACAGTTTTTGCCTTAAAATTTGACTATTTTGTCCAGCTTAACAGGGATGAGGACAAGAAAGCCTCCAAAATATCAAACAAAAATTGCCACCCCAACTTACAGTCTCCAGAACATACTCCAGAAATAGACCTCTCTACAAGAACAACTTTGTCTTGCAGACTGTCTAAAATTCTCACAAATGGGCAACCAATCTTACACACTGCCTCTCAGATGGGGAAGACCACTCTTTAGAAATCCACTAGTCCACGCCTAACAGTGAAACTACAGTGTATCCTGTATACCCATGTTACCCAATGTCATCTAGAAATTAACGTGGTGAATTAATTTAAGCAAATATTCCCCCAGCTCTCAACAGTTTTCAGTGAAACCATTAAATGTTCTTATCAACTGAGTCCACTGTGAGCAAACACGTGCTGAGAATTTACCTTTCTCTTCCTACTTTGAAACCTGTGCACTGCATGTTACTTAAGTAACCATCCTGGACCATTCATTCCCAACTAAAAAAAAAAACCCTGAAACTGGCTATTAAACAGACACACCCACTGCAATCCAAAAGGACAAAAAGTAATTTCCTTCAATTGTAGTGTAGAGATAAGGTAGGAGTAAGAAAACACTCAAATACAGTTCAGTTAATGGAAGTAAAATATTTCACATATCCTCCAGCAATAACCCCCAAAAGATCAATCTTCACAGCCTTTACTTCAATAGTTTCTCACTCCAGGGCTGTTCCCAAAGCCAATTCAATTCTTCCCATGAGCTATCTCCCCTTCAGTGACATGTACACTCTCCATGCTTAAAATGCACTGTCAATTCCAGCCTGACCTGCTCACGAAACATAAGAAACTGTGTCTTATCAGATCTGTCCACAAGCCACCCAAACCATTACAAGATTTTTCTCCCAGTAAAGGCTGGGATCAAAGCCAATCGCACTGTCAGCATGAACTCGGGCACAAAGGAAGTCAATACAAGATGGGACTTCTCAAACTATGAAGTACATCTCATCACCACGAGCAATAAATGAAAACGGCAGTCCTTTCTCCTCTGGGAGCCACTCATTTTCATAGGAAGTGAAGTTGGATTTTAAAAGATCAATTGTTCTGGGTTACAGTCAGATCTACGCTTCAATACATGTAAGATGATTAATATCAGTTGCGGACAAGACATTATTTTGAGCTTCAGAAAACATAGCGATGCGAGGAAACTGGACCTGGAGATATCCGAGAAAGGCACAGATCTGGCTATAGTTTAATGTCTCACCTACGACCAGGGTCCTTAAGAGCCTTTCTTACCCCTCTGTGTATCAAAATCCAAGTAAGAGTTCGCTATGTAACTCAAACCACACCTCGACGCTCTGATTTTGGATTCTTCCTCACTGAGCACAAGGGATTGGAGCTGCAGCCCTGCCTGACACAGAACAGGAGTCAATCAGTTTTCTGACCCCAGCAGAGTTACAGATTTAAACCATCTGAGGCCTTAAATCTAGGCAGCAAAAAGAACAGTATTCTCTTCTCTAGGTCTTTCTAAAATCCTCACGGTGGCATCACTAGAAAGACAGTCCGGGTCACGTTTCTAATGCAAAGGGTTGCTCCGGTTGCTTGACCCAAGTTGCCACTAAACTTCATGCTGAACAGAGTGAAAACAGGACACAGGCAAATGGAGCTGAAAAACACCATCACAAGCTCTCCGCTTAGGCATACTCAAAAGACAGAGTCCAGGCATTTTAATTACACCACACTTCTATTTCCATACTATTTAAATAATTATTCACATATAATTTATTTCAATTATTTGCATGCCTATCATAGGGCTTGGGACATTTTATTAAAAGGTAAAATAAATAATATTTCACACAAAGCAATTTTATAATTAATTCACTGCAAGGTTCCTATAAGTCAATATAATGAACCACAAAATAAAAATTACCCCAAAAATAATGGAAGTCCGTCAGTCTTCCCATGCCACCCCCATTCCAGCAATCATACTGTTTCACTAAATACTAGAATAATTTCCACCATTCAAATTAAACAGAATGCAACTATTTCATTTACACACACAAATCAGCATCTGTGTCCACAGAACATCAAAGCAGACACCCAGCCTGCAGTCAGGAAGTCAACGAGTTTTCTGGTATGTTTGGACAGCATTCAAAGTGTTACAATTTTTCCACTTCAAAATACTCATTTTAAAAATGTTTGGGGGGGGGGGGGGAAGAGCTCGAGCCAGAATGATTCAGGGATCAAAAAAATTCTTGTCCTGCTCCTCCTGCTTGAGTGGTTCACAATTGATTTTTATCATAAAAATCCTAACAATACCCTTAAAAAAAAAATCATACCAACAGTAGGGTCAGAACATAGAAATTGGTGGATGCTCCATAGATAATCTGGTTTGGTATTAGACTTGGAAGAAGCTGAATGGGTTGGGGGAGCTGGTGGTTAAACTGGAAATGGACAAAGAATGAGTTTTTATTGAGGAAAGCCAACATGAGAGAGGGAAGGGACAGGTGTTGAGTTAACACTACTGCCATCAAAACCGATTTTTGCTCAGGCAGTAAGGAGGAGTTTGAATGGAAAACAGTGCAGCATTATTTTATGTTTTTTGCTAAAGAAGCAAAAAAATCCTTAGTACGGATTCATGAGATGAGAGATAGGTGGTGGTCAACAGAATAACTTGCAAATTTCAAGAGATAAATATAGCAGATAAACATCTAGCCGTATAAACTGAGGACAAGATGTGAACCCACGAAAGAAAAAGAGTTAAGTATATCTCAGGGTAAAAAAACCAAAACAAAACAAATCAGTGATAAGAATAAGAACTCTATCAAACCAGTCTGAAATATACCTGATATAATTTCTACGTTTCTCTTAATTTCAACCAACTTTGATATTAAAAATAGAAATACTGGCATCTCTTTGTGAAGCTACACTATGTGGCACTTGCACCTTCTATTTTTCTCTTGCTTCAATTGGTAAAACCATTGATCCTGCAAGAACACACGCTCGGTTACACAGGGATCACTATTACTTTGTTTGAGCCACCAGTGACCAATCTTGACAGGAGAGATTTCTGTCTAATTTTCCAGTGAAAGTAGATTCATAACATTCTTCAATATATTGGGATTTTATTTGCTCATGTTTAACAGCTTGACAGCATAGACAGGTAATAAATTACTCTTTTACTTTTGGATTTAAATCTAGACTCTGACTCAATTCCTTAGTAGCTCAGAACCGCACTACACAAGAGCAGTACTTTTTTTTTCCTTTTGAGAATTTAATTGAGATGCATTCACTGTTTAAAAAACAAACAAAAAACCAACCAAACAAACAAACAAAAAACCACCACAAAAACCCAACTCCTGCTGTATCATAAGCATTAACGGTCTTTCAAGACCAAAGCCAGCAGATGTGTAGGGAGGAAACATAAAAACCTTCTAAAATTTGGGAATCCCCCTACAACTGACCCAACAGTACAGGGAGTTCCACACTGTTCGTGCAACACACGCTCTGCAGATGCAGCTCCCACTACCGCCAGCCCAATATATGCTTACCACCTAAAGGAAAAGCGCAATTCATGGCCTGATGCAAGGACTTCAATAGTCATGTTTATTCTTGTCATGCCCTTTCAACAAGTAGATAAAATCCTAAAACATTGAATATTGTTATGCAACTACCTCCTTGTGAAAATACATTTGAAAAACTCTCCCATCATTTGATTTCCACTGCTCATTTCATTTGCCTTGCTTCTACCCATCATTCCACTACTTTCCTTCCTAGCTCTGGAATTTATTAACGTGAGTAAAAGTGATTTCAGTATTTCTACTAAAGCAATACTCAGCAGATGTCTAGCATCTATATTTATACAACTCTAGAACTTGTAATAAACATGATTTTTGTATTGCCACACTACATTTTTTAATGAGACATCATTCCTTGTCTCTGTTTACCAAGAATTACATTGGCCGCAACTGAGTCCTTACCCCAGATTATTACACCACATAACAAGAGTTTGGAAGGCTGAATGGAAACTTCTCATTATGTATGAACGCTTCATGGCTAAGGATTGGCGTTATTCTCCCTGCATCTGTGGGCAGCAGGACTACTCAGACATATGCAGGAAGGTATCAAAGCGGAGGGAGATGCCTGGGAAGGCATTAGGTGTAAACGCTCAGACTTCAGAGCTTATTTCCATCCAGATCCCCGGCCACAGTGACTTTCACAGGACTGTGCCAAAGACATTTGTCCAAGATTGAGCGTGTGGTTCCTAGATGACGTCACATGTCCAGGCAGCCAGCCAACTTCCTATGGAAGTGATTTCAATATTGCTGAAGTTCAATCTAATTGTATTTATCATATGATTACTTACATAAGGAGCCAGCAGCTTGCATAGGTAGCCTGTATTTTTGAACCTAATAAAATATGTTTTGAAAATACAAAGAAAGAGATAGATTGAGGTAAACAGAAATCGTATTCAAATTTCATGCCTTCCTCTAAAGCCCCCTTATTCCAGAAAGGAACAGATGTTAGCCAAGACAAATTCCATCCTTGCTCAACTGGGACTTAGACAGTCTATGATGCAAAGCAGAGTATTTTCCCACCTGCAAATATACAATTGTTCCATACCCGTAATTATACCCTAAACATAAAGCCTTGCCCCTTCTACTCATGCTTCATAATAGGTTCTCACTGCCTCAAGGCTTTTCACAAAATTTTTCCACTTTGAGACCTTTCTCTTAAAACTTTTCTGACACGTACAAAAACTTCCAAATTTTGTTTGGCTTTTTGGTTGGTTGGATGAAGACAGTTATGCTACAGGTTACTGAAATGACCACCCTTCTTCCCACACAACGCAACATCAGTACTTCCATGCACACTTTCATATCTCTATATCCATTCATCTATTGCCTCTTTTTTTTACTGAAGTTATAACTGCACACTATCAAGCACAACTAAGCCCTGTCGTGTGATCAGAAAGCTGATAGATTGTCTGTCACACAGGCAATAAGCAGTGCCACATCAGGTGGCGGTATTCTGTAATGCTCTCATGATCATAAGATAGTTGGTTGTTAACAAACAGAAATAGGAAGCTGGTAAAGTTCCCACCATGTTAAAGGAGGGCACTGAACTTAATGCAGTCACATAATCGGTGATCAGAGCATTCAGAGATTAATATGCTCCCAGATATGCTTTGAAAGAGAAGAGAAAGAAACTGAATTAATGCAACTCCCCCCCTTCCTCCATACTCTTTCGGCCCCAGTCTCCTCTCCCAGTCCTCAAAAAGGAAATATGCATTCGCAACACCCCAGTTCAGATTTCAGATTCTGGCAGAGTGTTTCCAAGGTCTTTGCTGTCCTGTCTGATCATCCCTCTCTCCTAAATAACAGCTCAGAAGTTCAGTGACAAACAACAACAGGAGAAGAACAGCAGAAAAGGCTCTGTCCTTCAGCAGTGCCTTCAGGATTCACCATACGTCTAAAGGACTACACTAACCATAATCAGATTCTTTTTCTGCTCACTGCAATCTCACAACTTTTCCATTGAAATCTCCAATTTGTTTCTGTAAATCAAATTTGGACCATTCTCTAAAAATGTAAATACAGCAGACATAAAATGAAATAAAAAAAAAAAAAAAAAGAAAAAAAAGGAAGAAATCTTTTCCTCTGTGGTATTTTTTGCACAGGACATATTTGCAGCAGTGTTAATCACTCATCACTATGAAGTATACTGTGCCACAAAGTGTTTGAAAGCATTCTGAAATTTTGGAGAAAGTGAATGGGAAGTGTCCATCCAGGTAAGCAATATACTAAGTTAAGTTCTTCACTATGCCAGCCAATGTTTAAGAATCTCAATCCTTTCATCTTCGTTAAAAAATGTTTTGTCATAATTTGTTATGTATGTCACAAATGTTAGATGAACATTAACATATTTTACTTCAAAGCTTATTCTATCTTTACATTTTTGCTTGTGTACCAATTAGTGCTACTTTGTCATTTATAGCTTTTTAATAATATCACACACAACCCCTCTACAGTAAGTGATTCACTAGCCTGAACAGTCTATTGTATTAGAAATGCAAAAATTAAGGTTGCTTATGTCAGACTTATGTTTTACAGAATAGCCCCACGCAACACAAAAAAAAGCCCAAAACAAAAGAAAAACAAGAAAATCCCCACCCCTGACACAAAGGTCACATCTTTGCCAAACTTCAAGCACATGTTCTTAAACAGGAAATACAAGCTTTTCAAGAAAACTTTTTAATAGGTAAAAAACCCCAACTTACTAGTTTTCCTTGTTGTTTTTATCACAACAGCTGACCTATTCCAGCTAATTTGGCAAGAAAAGGTAGTCTATTCAATACCAACCTTATCATGAAATATTTCAGCCTACTTAAAAAAAATGTGATCCAATTTCCCAAGCTTAGTTGTTTTTACAAAGCTTTTCACCATTGCAATCACATTTCCTTTGGGATCATAACCCTATGCAGTCACATAAACAACTGAATTACTGCGAGGGCCATGACCCCACTTGCAGCTCCTTTTGCCCCACCTCTCACTAGGAAAACCCTGCTACAGGGGGAAAGGGATGGACAACCCTAGGCACAGGAGACCCTGACATTCTCCATTTAAAACATCAGGAACAAGGAATATTTTCAAGTTTTGTCAATGATTGCTAAGATCAGGCCCAAATCAAAGTCCCAGACAAAGGCAAACCTGAAAAGAGTAGGAATCAAGGTCTACAGCTCCAGACTGGCTTTTACCCGTTGAAAACGCAAGTTGTGACAAGCCTTATTTTGGTAAATTCTAACACAAATCGCCACCTCTAGTTGAGCCCGTCTTCAGTCACTTGCAGTTATTTTGGTGTTGCCAATGCTCATGCATGGAGTGGCTCACATGTATTTATTATACTAATTCACCAGAAGAATCACACAAGTAACCTCTATATAGTGGAACCATCTTTTATAATAAGCATCAATAAATAGGGCCTTACAAGATTCCACACGATGAAAATACGATATCAGATACAAATATTGTGCTTTTTAAATACTTCTTGGCTAAATAAGATGTTAAGAAAAATAGGCCATTAATACAGCCTAGAAATCCTGAACTGCCTCACAACACGACAGTCACACAAAGGATGCTTCACAGGTAAACACAGAACAGCAAGCATTTCAAAAATTGTCCAGTTTGGTTTATAATTTATTTTGTTAACCCACATCTTGCTTCTGACTTCGCATATTTTGGGACCACAGTTATGCAGCAAAAAAAAAATAGATGTCATTTTTAGCAATTTATAACCACAGATACACTCTTCTTAAGAGCAGGCCCAAGGCTGCATGCACAGATCTAACTCTGCTTTCTCCACATATATGTTATGCAACGCAATAAATATGTAATCATTAAGTCACACACTATATTGCAAATAGGATACAGTACTCCTCAGTGACCCAGGAGAAGGCCAGCTACACCATGTTCTATCTGTGATTCTTTCTCCCCCCCCGTTTCATTTTCATAATGGTCCAGCACTTATTTTGCAGACTTTTTATACCATCTCCTCTCTAAGGTATGTAAATAATTTAGTCAACAGTAATGCATTATGCAATTTATTTTCAACCAACAGCACAGCCCTCGTTAGATGCAATTCATGGGAAGAAGCAGTTAATTATGGCAATTCATCTACAGACCTAGGTGAGCAATTTCACTGTTATTCTGCTATCCTACTTAATATGCATATGCTGTATAAGAGCAGTTAAATGGCAACTTTCAAAACTGACATCTCAAGCCCTGATTCTATAATGAGCTCTGAACCTGGGCTTTAACGCAGAGCTACAGTAAACACATCACTTCTGGGAAGCAAAGGAGTCGATTTACACAAAACAACTTGCAAGATCAGGGTTTAAGGTAGTCTACTGAATAGACCTCTACAAGATCCTAGAAATAATTCTATGCTATTGTATTGCACTATTTGTGGAATGGTATGTGATCATATAGTTAGAGATCATATAGTACATTCTCACAAAGAATACTTTAGGGCTTGCTGGGGAGTGGGCGGGGGGGAGCTCTTTTAAAAAAGAAGATTACATTATCTGGAAATTCAGAGCTAATCTCAACAACTCAGAAATGCTACCAGAGAGCCTTCCCTTCACCAACTTTAGAGGAATACATTTCAGGTCTGATTGCTGCCTGAGGAAGAATTAGTTCCAAACAAAACCAGCCCAAGTTTTCAGTCATTAAGATGTTAAAAAGTCTAAACAAAGTATTTAGGAAAATAACCTGAAATATGTGTAAATATTTAAAAAAATTATAATTTCTAAACTGCAGCTCTATGATTGCAATGACAGGGAGCAAAGACAGCATTTGGTTCAGAACCAACACTGAAAGAGGCGCTCTGGACAGGTGCAAGAAAAATACCATCAGTTTCGTAGCTAAATCAGAGGAGAGGAGTAAATGAAGGGCAGGTCTCAACCAGATGCAGGAGCATGGCAGTTTCCTGGAGAAGCGCTGTGCTCAAGCACATACTAGTTAAGCCCTCTGTTCAGGAGAAGGCTCCAGCCTCTTCTCCTGGTAACCTGGGCCAGAGGCCGTCTGGACCGTCCTCCCCGTGAAACTTCCTTTGGGGCAGCTGAAGCAGCACCAACAGCCTGACCCAGCACCCACTTCCCTGCGCATCTCGGCACATGCCTTTCAGCAGCCTTAAAAGGAGAGTCCTTGATCTTGGGGCTCTTCTTCACTGCACCTTGCCTCCACCCTTCTGTAGCCTGTCTGCAGACTTCAGAAACCGATTGCTAAATGATCCAGCTCGCGTAACTTTGAAGAGCATACAACTACCAAAGGGTAGCCTTCTGTCAACTCCCTGCCCTCCCGAGTGAAGAACATTAAATAGTGCAAAAAAATCACTGAAGGTCACTTTGGAGAACGGGCAGCCAACTCAGCCAAGTCTGTATGTGCAGCGCTGGTCTTCAGCCATAAACCAAGCCTAGAAACCTGCAAAACCCCCCCTCAATTAAAAGCTTGAAGTCATAATAACTTTAGATAGTCACTGCTTTAATGATAGAAGGCACAGAATTTTTACATAAGCATCTTGAAGGTCTCAGTGGAGCACAGGTCCAAGATGCACACGCACAGACAGACATTCAGACAGTTTTAATTTTAACCTTATATGCTTTGATATAGCCGCAGGACTAAAACATTAGTGGTCTCTAGCTCGTTTATGACTGACTACATATGCTAGAATGTGTTTTGCCAAAACTCATAGCTAAAATAAAAACCAGCATTCAAACTGCACAAAACTTCATAACCCAAATAAACAAAACATTACAAATATTTAAGACTTTCAAGAAGGCTACTTCTGTAAATTTCAACATTTAAGCTGGCAACAAAGCATTTCAGACACAAACAAATGACTGGCTAAAAAACACTACGCCGTCGTCATCATCATTTTAAACGGTTCATTTTTCTGTTCTCCTGAAACATGCATGGCACTCAAATTATAACTGAACAAATGTACATATCCCTAGCTACTTAAAACAAAAAAAAAGAATTGGAAACATTAAATTTAAATCTTTTTGCTTAACCCAAGACTAGAAAACTGTCAGCCCCGAAAATTAGTTTCACAGAGCCTTAATGCATCTGAAAATGGCTTACTTGCTAAACATGACAAGCAAATTCTGAAATAAAGGGAAACCCTTTCCCTCAACACGCAACTAATATTTTTCTTTCCTGAAAGTTGGATCATTTCCAGACAACCTGAATTGACTTCAGAGGAGTGATAATATATTTCTTACACAGAACATGTGGACTGCCTCAGAATACAAGAAAATGGTTCAACTAAGAACCTTCACTCAGCTCTCCTAAAAATACCCAAGGATCGCACATAAAAGTGATTTTATTTTTTTTTTTAACAATTAGGGCTTGACTACATCAACAGCTATACCTGTTGATATATAGATATGTATTACACTGAACAGGAATGAGACACTTTCTGGAGTCATTCCAAAAAAATGCAAACACACTGTAAATTCACACTTTTAACTTCAAGCCATGCTACCTAGCGAGCATAAATACATTCTTGTAAAGTTTAAGGGATTTATTAAAGTGCTAGTAGGATTTTCTTTTTAAATTAACCAGAGGATACTTCTCAGTGTAAAGTATGGTGAAAATGAGAAAAGTCACAATATAAAAGCACAATTTACAATAGCAAAAC
The DNA here is from genome assembly GCF_000699105.1 of Pygoscelis adeliae. Taxonomy (NCBI): domain Eukaryota; kingdom Metazoa; phylum Chordata; class Aves; order Sphenisciformes; family Spheniscidae; genus Pygoscelis; species Pygoscelis adeliae. The sequence goes on from NW_008824543.1 coordinate 623,132, forward strand.
CCAAATGTATACAACTTTAAGTACTATTCCCAAACTGAAGAGATTTCCCAAAATTAAAATACTCGCTAAAGTTTCATTTTCCAGCAGACGAAAAATATCCAAACAACATATGAAAACAAGACAATGTAACAGAAAGCATGTGCTCATCAGTACCACAAGCACAACTGTGCTCACCAGGACTGCAATGTGCTTTAGGAGACACCTATACTGCCAGGGGAAACTCTCACCAGAAAGCAGCATCCTACGTTAGGACTGCACATCTTGCATAAGCATTTCTCATGACAAGACCTGCAATGCTCTATCTGCCCAGGGCATGCAGCTCTGACAAGGAAGATACCACTGGTTCTTAGTAAAGGGCATAAAAAAGATTTTCATACAAGCTTGTAAGTTTGCTTAACTAAAATTTATAAACAAGAATCATTTAGGAAGTCATTAAAGAAGACTTACCCAAATGAAATTGTAAGCACATGACAAAGATCACGTCACCACTTATGTCTACTTTATATATGGACAAATCCAAGCAGTCAAGACAGTATGAGTAACGCAATCACTACATACAGAAAGGTTGGTGCCAGACTGGCTTAGCTATTAGCGGGCCCACTGCAGTCTGTGAAGATTTTGTCTAATAGCACAGCTGATACAAGAAGTCCATGGCCCACCCTTACCTATTAAATAGGTTCATTCCTATGGATAAGCTATAGTTTACCGCCACCTTCATGGTAACAACGCAGGCGTTTGTGGAGTCATGCTGTAAACTGGTTCAGCAAAACCACTTGGATTTTAATACCCCCCCAAAATAGCAATAGGTTTTAACGCAATCCTTCCAGAGATAATGTTTGTAGGCCCAATAAACCACTGTATCGGCATGGCGGAGGAGTCAACAAACCATGACAGAGGATAGAAACTTTCTTTCCAGACAGAGAAGTTCACAGAGCTCCACCTATAGAATTCGTTCTGCGTCCCCGCTCCACCAACAGCAGGGTCAGTTTAGGGGTCCCACCACCCCTACTCCCATCTCTGCCACTGGGACAAGCTGCTGCTTGTATAGCTGTGCTCTGAAACCCATCCCTGAAGTGGCTCCACCAAAAAAGTTCAGCCTTTTCCCCTCCCCCAAAGAGCTGCCAGGGTCTGGAAAAAGTGCAGGAATCTTAAAACTTCATATAAAGTTGCATTTCCACATTACTAAGGACACAAACCTGCCTAACTACACGAACCAAGTAGCCTGATTTCAACATGGTTCTTCATCATGTATGGGCGCTATCAGCAAATATTTCCAATGGGAAGGACCATGTTGTCCAACATAAAAGTAAAACTAGAAGACAAGCACAAAACCTATGAACACAAAAGGAGCGCTTGCCTAAACTAAAAACTCCAAGTAAGCAGAGCCTGAAAAGTAAAACAAAAGCCAGTTTACACTGCTACGCAGCCTCGAACCAGAAGATCTCAGGGTACTGAACTGGTCTGAAAAAACTCCTGTGAAGTATTAAATCACTGGTGCACGGGTAAATTTGTTAATCCATTTGCTAAGGTCACACAGTGGCAGAAATAGCAGATAATCCTGACACCAGCTTTCCATCCTAATCATTATGTGGACAGAAAATCTTCAGTGATGTAAACTAAAAATAAAGTAAATACAGTTATCTATTACATACAGATATATTAGGTCAATCCAGAAAAGCAAAACTGTGGGTGTGGGGAGCAAAGGTGTGTCTCTGGGGATTCACCACGGATCTAGACAAGCCTATGAAAATCTAAAGAGAGAATTTATAACCAGAAAGTAATTCCATAATTGCCTCTATTCAAGCAGTCCCTATGAAGGGACTGTGTAGACAAACTGCAGCCGTGCTCTAAAAAAAGTCTGAAAACCTTGAACAGTAACTCACAGGATATACTCCCTTACTGTATAGTACCCACATTAGGATGCCAAAAGCTTGCTATTCATTCTGTATTGAAGTTAAAGCAGTATTTTACAGATTGCCTGTAAGCCACCAAAACTGGGGAAGTCTTCTAATATCAGAGGGCAGACAGACACACAGCTGACATTGTCGACACGCAGTCAAGGGAGCTATGACAATTTCTACCAGCTTGACAATTTCTACCAGCTTTAGTGCCATTTCATATTAAAACATCCTGGTAATACCCACTCTGACAATTCAAGACCATTTTGGTGAATGCTCTTGTATTGGTATAAAATACACTGCAAGTACCAGTTTCTGAAGAGGAAAAAGCAAGACTATGAGCTGACAAAAACTTATTCTACGAATTAAAAATACTGAACAGACAATGAGCTACATTGGCATTATTAATATGTACTAAAAACAACAACATAATAAAATCACTGTAGGCAGAGAAGACTAATCTTTCTGTTCTTCCTTAGGCGAATCTCACAGCAATTTCAATGGGATTCTCTCCCAGATATGGCTGGATGACTACATCCACAGCCTCCACATGCCAAGTTTGCTCCTGCAGCCAGTCTCTATTGCATCCATCTTAGTTACACTACACATACCCTGATTACAGGAATTTATAAACAGCAAGAGTAATTTAGAGGTGATCCACAAAACTGACTTCAGTAGAGATGAGGTTCACTGTTATCATCCCAAGTGTCAACAGTTTTGCGGTAAAGGGCTTATATTTGAACGACTTTCTCAAAAAGCACATCTTGCATTCTCTCTGTCCCAAGCACATCTACTTCAGAGACAGAATACAAGCCTGCTATCCATACGTTTCACTGGGCAACAAGGTACGAGAGTTTAAGATGCATTACTCTCTTCTGTTTATTTTCTTAGGTTCTGGACAACAAGACACCAAATAAAAATGGTGCTTAAATACCAAGCAACAGATTATTTCATATATTATGCAGTTTCTAGATTTGAAGTCTTTCAAGACAATCTTTCAACTCCAAAGTCGCAATTCCACACACTCATCTGTGCAGCACAGGACAAAGGCGCCTGTGCGCACGTACCAGCTCGCGGTCTCAAAGCAGTGTTTGTTCACCCAGAACAATGGGGCATGTGACTTGTCAACACTACCCACAATAAAAACAGTAAGATAAGACTGCCACTGATTTCACGATGACTGACTTTGTTTTTGCTAATTTTAAGTCACAATGTCAATAAAAACTTATTGCATAAAATCCCTTATTTTAAAAAGCCCAAAGCTAACCTCACAGTGTGCTGAGGTTTTCACTCAAACTTCCTCAGCTTTTTGCATTTGTACTAAACACTCACACCAACTCCCCCCAAAGCCTCAGCTCTGACTTCATCAAGAGTTCAATCAATGTCTTATGCCTAAAGCCAAGATTATTTTTATCAACTACAGGCACTGCCAAAACTTGTCCACTCCACTTCCTGCCCTGCGTTCCTGTCCCAGCTACCCCTCTGCCCACAGGCAGGCCCCTCGCTCACCTCTGCTCGGTGCCCGGCTGCCAGCAGCACAGCCTGCAAAATGAGACTTCCTCAGCAGTCCGGCAGGTTTCGCTCCACCACGGACTGGGGCTGCACCGTCCAAACCCATCCAACCCCTCTGGTTCAAGAAGGCTACACAGGATCAAGTCCTATATGTAAACTCAACTCAAGTCAGGAGAAAGGGGAAGAAAGCAGAGAAAACTTGGAGAACAGAAACACATAGGCACCAATTTGGTTTAAAGAACTGACAAAAGAACAGATAGGGAGAATGCAAAAGGAAGTCCAAAATTACAAAAAGAAGATAGGGAAAAAAAACAGGTAGGGGGAGATTAGAAAATCAAATAAAGCCTTAGGAAAGGATAATACTAAAATGATGCAAACTGCCAGGACTGAGACAAAACACCCTGGTATATTACATTAAGTTGCCACATTCACACTACAGCACGGACAAGGAAGCAGAGTCAAGCAGAGGAGAGAGCATGACCATACTGACCGTTGGAAGGGGTTAATTTTAGAAAAAAAAAAAAGCAGTACAATCTTGCACCACTTGTGTTTAATTACACAGAGGGGGGCTTGGGGATTTATTTTAATCACACAGAACAGCAGTAGGCCCAACAGCACCAGACTAACAAATAAAAGTAGGCAGCAATAGGCACATGGAAGTACATTACAGTTCCAAACTTTCACCATTTACAGTAACGTCAATGCAAATGAAATCTGACTCATCTGATCTCTGAACATGTGTTTTTAAAAACAGTGCATTTCTTTCTTTTCACCTTGAAAAAACTCCATTCCACAAGCGGGTAGTTACAAATCACAGCTGGGAAAACAGGAGGCACATAAGGCACGCAAATAAGATTTTACATATTCTAACACCATCAACGCAGCTTTCTGGAGCTCCTTAGCGATGTCCAACATACACAAGCCTTGCTGCAGGCAGTCTCGGTAATTTAAAACTACGGATAATCTCAGCCTAAATAATGGTCGTACTCTTAGCCGGAGTCTGACACCGCATTTCACATACCCTCCAAGTCTCTCCTATGAAGTCATCCATAGCGTCAAAGAGCAAGTCAAAACACATCAAAAGTGTTTTCCCTGGCTACCTCTGAAAGTTTCCATCTCTTTATCCTTCATATATTTTTTTTAATTCTTCTTAGCATTTCTGTCAAGACACACAGGGTCTTTAAAAGTCCAGTTTTGTGCCCCAGTACACACAAGCAACCAGTATCTCTCTAACACGGGACCACGGCCGTGGTGAGCCCAGACATGGGGATGACGAGAGGAGACTGGCGGGAATATTCGGTTTGGCGCTTCCACAACCAGCCCACAGAACTGCACAGAGAGCAGAGGGTTCATTTTTAAGACGTAAGCCATGCCCATCTATTTTACCAGAAAGTAATATATCTGGGAGGGCTGTGGTGCCCAGGCACCTCAACTGGATGACCGAACGGTCAAGGAGGCTTTTTGTTTGTTTTTAATGGAAGAGACTCAGAACTTAATTTCTAATGTATTTACTGTGTACTATATGTACTGTAAGAAAGACTCTTACAAAGGGCCTTGATGAACTAGAAATAAATAATCCATATCAAAATAACCTTCCATGTGTAGACAGCAGAGGAACCAACTAACACGGACTTTGCCAACAGTAAGATAAACACATTGATATTTCTAATGTAATCAACAGCCATTCAGAGTCTGCCCTGGAAGACAGTCACAGAAACACAAAGCATTTTTCTTACAACTCAAACAATTGTGACAAATATTTACTATAACGGTGAAAGCTGTCAAAAAAAAAAAAGCTGGTTTCTATTAATCAGCTTTAGATATCCATTCTTGCTATCAGATTAAGCTCTCCAGAACTGCTTAGTAGGCTGTTTCATTGTATTTTTAAGTTTTATCGCAAATCAACATACTGAAGTTTTATATTCCTGACTTTTTTCATCTTACACAGCACTAGAAATTTACGGTCTAAACAAGACACACCAGATTGTGAAATTCAGTTGTGCATTTGAAATAAAGTGAAAAATCAGGTACCATGTCTGCATCAGCAAAACATTCACGTTATACAGCGAGTACAGACCCCGCTTCTCTAAACCCCATATCTGTTGCATTAGCTATAAGAAACAGCTAATCCATTGCTACACAAGGTATGTTTCTAGCACAATTTATTTGACGTCAACATTAATAGATGGTTGACAACACTGTTCCTCATTTTCATCCATCCACATCTGTGCTAACTTTGCTTTAAAAGTACATTAAAAAAGTATTACATCTGAACAAACGTAACTCCAAAGTAAATATGTTACAGATTCATAAATATCATCATGGCAAAAATCCATATTTTTACAAAGCACTTCCTAATTAAAATTTATCGCTAAGAGTCTGTATTTAGGAATGCATATTTATGTTAATACCCAAGCAAAAATTTCTGCACTAGAGAAGAATGTTGACATCCACACAAAAATTAGCTGTGATTCATTGTTTAACAGTTGTCTTCCCTTTACAGAACACCGCAGACTGAAGGACATACTGCCAAACTGAAATCACCAATACTTCCTTTAACCTAATATAGGACAAATAAATACACTTCAACAGCTTCTAAATCTTGCATGTCCTACTTTTTTGACCCAGATCTCTTGTTATTTCCCCCACAGGTCTATGCAATATCAAAACTATTTTTTCCCCACAAATTTAGACTTAACCTAAAAGAGGAAAAGTTCCCACCATTTCTGTGAGCTAAACAGACCTGGAAGTGCAGGGAGGGTCAACAGACAGACTCATCTCTGTTAAGATCAATTGGTATTTTAAGGTAAAATTTTCAGCCACACTTAACACTCTCACAACTGCTGAAACGAATAGCAAAAATTCTCATTTGTTTCAACAGGACTGGAAGTTAGACCAATACCAATGATAAATGAAAAATAATTAAATCTTTTTATTGCTATTTTTACAAGGCAAAAATGTATTTTCAGAAACCATGCTGACACTCGAGCATTAATCAGCCTGTCCAAAAAACACAAAAGAGCTATAAAACTTGTTATTCCTCTCCTCAGCTAGCCTGGACAACTCCTTCCAGGAAACCAAACTGTCTCTTCTTTGCCTGGTACTTTTAGGGAACCATCAGGGGATTGAAATTCACCTCGTGTGCTCGCCATCAGACAAATTCCCACCTCAGGGTTTGCCAGCAATAGGTCACCCATGTGAAGAGCTCACACTTTTAACGCTGTTAATGTCAAATGGATACAACTTTTAGGATAGGTTATATTTAGCGCTCTAAACGTTGACAATTTCTGTGGTTTTGGCACTGGGCACAGTATTTAGCACTACATTTTCATGAATAGTAAATATTTGATCCTTAACTCATAACCTTGGAAAAACGCTCCACGAATAGGCTGTACAGAGATCTTTTCTGTATGCTCTATAGCCACTGCCAGCAGGCACGTAGCTGCGTACAGAACAGGAACGTTTCCAGAGTCACTTTCACAGTCCTAATTCATAAAAATCTACCATTGACCTGATGTCAGTGGGGTTCAGCAGAAGCTCCAGATGCAGCTGGAGAAGCTACTGAATCATTCCCCAAACCCACCAACGGGTTAAAAGGAGCGCTAGCATTAGCTACAGAGACAGCTGCTTGCCTGCCTTGCCAGGTTGGCAAAACTATTGCCCCGCTGGGGGGGAAGGTAAGGCCTACTACCCTCACCACACCAGCTAAAATTTCTAGCAACGCACCTCCAGTGATCTGAAATAACGCTCAGTATGTTTGCATATGGCACATGGTTGTAGAGAGAGTCTCTGTAATACACGCTTACATTCAACGAAGATTGAACTGAATCTCAGATCATAAAAGAAAAAAACACACAACTGTTTTTTCTCTGGATGATTCTGATTTTTTACTGCTAGACATCACTAATAAACAAGATTGCTCCTTTGCAACATGGAGACTTAAGAATTACAACAATAAACACAAGTCAAAGTACACAACGTAGCCTTTTACTAATACTGCTCCCAGAAAGAAACAGAAACTACACCCTCACGGGAGTTTGCAGAAGCCAGCAAACCACACGCAAGACTTGATTTTTAGAAATGTTAAGCACACAGAGACTGCCAACTTCACATGCAACTGTGGGGACTCAGCGTCTTTGAAAATATGACTATTAATATCTTTCTTTACAGATGCAGATGCCAGTTTATCCTCTTAAGAGGAGTCATGTTTGCACCAAGCAGAACTACAGCACAAACCCAGGGGCCTGCTATCCACTCCCACCACGCCACGCTGCGCAGGTCTCTTGGAGCTGAGCGGAGCACACACAGCACCGCGAAGGGCCACATGCGGGCACTGAACCAGCTCAAGTGCAACCAGGTTGACACCCAGTCTGCTTGCGTTACTCGTCGTGAAAAAAGGACCTATTAGTCTGATAGCATACCTAGGTATGCTGCTTCTGGTATTCAAGCTAACTTGTTTAGAAGGACCCTAATATCTCTGCGTAGCACTGAATTACGCCACATACACTTACATTCAAAGACCAAGAGAGGACTCTTTGAACGATGCCACGTACATTAGCTGAGACAATTCTGTAAAACTCCTTATCACTTCAGAGGTTCTTTCAGTAGGTTTTTCAGAAAGCTACACCAATTCACCAAGCCTTTTTACTATTATTTCTACAGGTAAGAAAATATTCTCAAAAGTCTTTCTAGCAATCAGCCCAACCAAGAAAGCAAGCGAGCAGGGGTAAGCTGCAACACCTGCAATTTCACTCCTTGGCTAGCCAAGCCAGTCAGATCCTACGCACCCAACCGGTGTGTGCATTTTCCCCTGCGGTTACACATCCTCCGGCTTGGAATGACCACTTATTTCTTATCAAGGAAGAATTTTTTTTAAGGCTCTTTAGCAATATAAAAAGGAGAGTCTAAAGGATGTCACCGAAAACCACATGGTAAAGTATTAAAAATCAATGTTTCAGAGGGTAAGCTGAGTTACGGTTCTATAGATCCTTCAGAACCAAAGGAAAACTCAAGTTCCAGCTCAAACGCGGCCATGAAGACTCCAGGGCATTTTGCATAAACAATTTCAGCTTTGTTTTCGTTACGAGAAGGAAGAAAAGAGCCTTCTCATCTTGGAATAGATACCACACGGCAGAACCCTAACGAGGAGGAGAAGTTCACAGTTTTCACACAAACTGGCAGAGTGATTTCTAGACCAGACTTCCATACTTTTTCACTCAACCTATCAACTCTCATGAAGTGACAACTGTGCTGTCTTCACTACTTTTTACCTCAAGTTAGCTAATTCAGTTTTGCGAAATTAAAAGCAGGCCAATATACTCCCCTACAATTTCATCTGAAAAGACATTTCTTATTCCTCATTTCAGTGTCATACTTCACCTCGGAGGAAACCAATTATGAGATGAATAAGGCGTTCTCCATCTACTCTGCTTGGGATCACTGGATGAACCTTTTTCTAGCAAAGTCGCTCTTTTCATTAAGCTACTTTACAGAAATTAAGACCATCTAACTTCATACTGCAGTGCTTAGAAAGCTGCACATACTTAGGACGGGGTAGCTAAATCAATAGCAGGAACATAGGAACTGTTTCTTTATCACCTGTTAACTTGAAGGTATTACATTAATGCTGCAATGCAACTCAAAAACACTGCAAAGAGCTGTCAATCATAGTTCCTAATGGAAAACTTCTGACATTTCTTCACCTAACACAAACACTTAAATTTATATTTAAAGATGAGCATGCAATGAGTATATTCTCGCAGTAGTCACTTTTTGTAGGAGCCAAACATCCATAATTACAGAGTGTGCATACACACTTTCACTTCTCTCCCAACCTGCAGCTACTTGCATGAGCTGATGTTTAGGGCTTTAAATACATAGTCATTACTACACCCTATACCCTGTGTGTGTACGCATGCGCAAACACACACCCGCTAAGGATGGTCAGTACACATAACAGTATCACAATTCTCAATATAAACAACATTTATTAGATTAAAAATGAGTTGTACTTCAGTATGATACATTTCAGTATTGCAGTATTGGCACAATACAGTCCTGCAGTACACCCTGTCCTTGCCCTCCTCTCCGAAGCGGAGACTGGAGACCGCTTTACAACCTCCCTATCCCAGTTCAGAAGGGGAAGAGCTGGCGGCAGGTTTGTGTCTGTCTCTTCTCCGCTCGCCAGTAGCATCCTCTCCAGCAAGGTGTCAGAATTCACACGGGCACCATGACCCTGAACAGCTGTGGGTCCAGTGCGGGACTGAAGAGACAGGCAAAGCAAGCAAAAACTGGGGGGGTGGCTATCTCTTGGGACTCCAAATGAGCAGAGGAACAGGATTAGTGAAGGAAAAGTGTCACACCTGCCACTGCCTCAGATTTCCCCAAAATGCTTAACAGCACTGCAATACCAAAAAAGTATCAGTGTCATGAAAGATTCACATCCTATTGCCCACCACTAATACAAAACACACTTAACTTCCGCAAGCAACTTCACAGACATCTGCAGAGCTTACTCAACCGAACTAGACCACTGAAGTTCACAAAGTTGTGTGTGTTTCTTTACAGGACTTCCTGACTTCTGCACGATTACATCCTTGTAGGATGCGGATCTTTACTGCCACTACAAAACTTCTAACAGCAAACACATTCTGACTCAAATGTGAAGTCCATGTTAAATTAAATTCCAGAACCAAAATCAAGTTTGGTAAAATAACTCAAGTTTGCTTTACATTATTCAGATTTGTTCTTCCTAACTAAAAAATAGTACCCGAAAACAACATTATAAGCAATTTTGGCCATTTCCCCTAATCCATCCAGAGCCTCTTTATGCTTAGGGCTGTAGCACTTTTTAGCATCAAACTCTTTCATGATGGGAAAATGACTATGAAGTACTGCTGTTGGGTACTTAGCACTTACACCATGCCTTACAACTTCAAAGCGTTACACAAACATCAATAATTACCATATATAGAGTAAAACTGAAAGAAATATTCATATAAAAAAATCTCACAGGGAAAAAAAAAAAGTCATAATTACCTGTTTGAAGGGGGGGAAAAAAGCTTAAGCAACAGAATCTCCTGCAATTATTGCATTCTTTATGCTACGCACATGCATTATGGCTGTGCACGTTTAAATGAACAAAAATCATAAACTCTTGCACAGTCTTAAAAATAAATTAAAAAGCCCAAAAGCCAAACCCCAACTGCTTTCATACATTTAAATTACATTTCCTTCCCCTTTCCTCGTGGAGTGAGAACTAAGTATTTTCCAGGTGTTCTCAATAAGAGTTCGGGAGGCATGCCACCAAGTTCCCAAGACACAGTACCACATGAACCTTGTTCTCATGGAGACAAATCCACCTTCCCCTAAGAAAACTTAAAGACGGTGACAGTGTACAGGCTCAGGTGATCTTAGGTAAATAATACGATACGTTGCTATTCCATTAGACCTTAACCAAATGCAAAGAAAAAAAAAATCACTAAAAGAAACCACAAAAGGTTTGCTACGATCATTTATAGGGCACCACCTGCATCCTAAGCGCCATCACCATAACAGCGTGGCCCTTTTTTTCTATGGCTAAGAGGCAAAAACCCTTCATACGCTCATCTACAAACACGTACCCACTTACTTAAATTCAAGGACACACAAAAGAGTTTGCAGGATCAGTCCTCATTTGAAATGTATTCTGAGAAGACGGTTAACATACATGAGTCCAAAGGAAGGCCCCAAATCCAGCATGAGCCTCATGCGGACGAGCCTTCAGGTTGCTCAGAGCAAGACGAGGGCCCAAAACTGCCCAGTGCACCCGAAAGCTCAGGTACAACTCAAAACCCAAACATCAATTTTGCAAGTGGTGCCCTCTCTCTCAACGGGGCACAAACCATAGCCTCGGTGAACACCCAAAGCGTAGAGACCACCAACACCAAAGGACCTTGTTCATACGCTCAACATCCTCAGACATTTATTTTAGTACCGCAGGACAGGAAAGAGAATCAGACAAGCCCAGAATAGAATTTTTTTACGCGACAAAGACTTTGTTCTCCCGATCATGCCTCTCATGCTTTAATAATAAAGAAAGAATATGTTTTGTGATCCCCCCCATAAATCAGTTAGGAATTTGAGTCACACAGACAGGAAAACGAGGAAGTTGAGCACACTGGAGAGTAGTAAAAACTTCACTAGCAAACTTCACTTTCCTACACAGCGACCTACAAACCAAACTTTCCTCCAGACTCACGTGTCATCTGCAGCAACAAGCCTCTGCCATAAAGCACATATAAAGTTTGCTGTTCAGGGGATAAAGCAAAAGACAAGCGAGGGGGACTTTTGTTCTCTCAAGCTGCCTTAAAAGGAAATTCGGTGATGAAAGATTAAATTCACCTGGAACAACACGATAAATTTAACCCTTTCGGGGGGTACAATAATAACAAGCCACATGTCGTGCTACTGCAGGACCTATAGCCTCTACCAAGAAAACGTATACATCGCATCAACCGTGCAAGCCCTTCTAAAAGATGCAATGCACAATTTGCACCAGGGTTTTCGACAGGTATTAGCCCAGGAAGAGAGAGCCCCTGTGAAGTGCAAAAAAGCTTGGTTTTTCCCCCAAAACGGGCCCGCTCCCTGCCACCGCGGGGTATTTCACGTTCCACCCTGAACTTCGCAGGAAAACTGATCAATAACTCGGCTGCTTCGCCCTGGGGGGGGGGACACGTCCACCACGGCCCAGGGGGGTGTGTGTCCCCCCAAGGAAGGGCCGGGCCGAGCTGGGGGCGAACTCCGCCGAG
>NW_008824543.1:636909-637460 GCF_000699105.1 Pygoscelis adeliae
CCGCAGCGACCCGGGCGACCGGGCGGCGTGGCGCGGTCCTGGAAGTTTTTCTAGGAAAGCCATTAATTGCGCTTCACTGCCAAAAGCGCTTATGTAAATGCAGGATTTAACATGGTGGTTTTACTTCTTTTTTGTAGCACGTCGCGGTTGGCGATGGTACCTGGCATTGGGGATCCAGTCCCGCACAGGTGCGGGGTTCGGCACAGCTTGAAGCTTACGCCTTGGACCGTTATTGCATCTACTTTGTAATTTTATTTAATGAAAATAATCCTCTACAGTAATAATGTTGTGTCCTACCTGGGTGCTGTTCATTTCTGGAATTGAAATGCTATTTATCATTTATATCGCAGGTTTGTATATTTTTTTAAAGCGAGCTTTGTTAATCGAAACCACATTCATCACTAGGCAGTCCTTTCCATCTTAAAATGGTTTTGCAATAGCATTTCACACTCGGGCGTTGGTCCAACACTCTCATGTCCGGACATTGGCACTCACGCAGACTCCCAATGACCACAAACCATGCACAGATCTGACAGCAACATCAGGTGCCA
>NW_008824543.1:637514-659423 GCF_000699105.1 Pygoscelis adeliae
CACGCGTAAACCCACGTCTGAGGCTGCCCGAATGGGGCCTCCACATCACCATGCTTCTGCAGAACTTGCTTTTACGGCATCTGGCAAAACGGGAAAGTAGGGAGATGGGCCACAAATGTAGCTCTTATTTTTCTATTTTTGTGTGTGTGTGTGTGAACAGAGCTCAGCATTGCTGGAGAATTATTCTAGTCCTAAGGTGGCAGTTCCGGAGTTAAGGGTGGATTTTACTTTCAGCCTAATGGCTGGGACATGCCATGGGCAGATTTCACTTTCCTGTGCTTCATCTCACAAGCAGATGGGACCCCTTGGCTCCACAAAGCCTTGATGAAAGCAGGTGGGTGGGTCTCTGGGTGTAGGATCACCTCACAGTGCTCATTTTTTTCAGGGTCAGGCCCATGCGCTTTCCCTTCTTTAATGAAGAAGAATATTTTAAATACTTGCAGAAAACATTTGCACTGCACAATCGTTTAATTCTGAGAAAGCCCTGGGCCTTCAATCCATTTGCTTGAAGAGGCCTGAGTTACATGAGGAAACCAAAGTCTCTCTACAAAGCCAGGGAGCATATTTGTAATTGCAAATGACTTGATGTTCAACATTTATTTCTGTAATGATTTTGATGGTTCAAGTGGGCAACTTTCTCTTCTCAATAATGGTGTGTAGGTTGTCTGCTTTAGATATGTAAAGATACAATAATTTTTGAAGAGCATATCCAGTCCAATTCCAAAATTTGACTGCTTTGCTGAAAGTTGGGACATTTAAAAGGCGGGAAAAAGGTGGCAAGGGACTCATTAACACCTTCCTACGTTATAATCTTAGATCTGTCTATGCTTCTAAAGGAGTTTAACCTCTTGAATGATTTAGTTCCCAGGTAAAAGAAGTTAAGCAATAACAATGGGTGGAGGAAGGGGGAATGGGATTATGCGCATAGCCAAAGGCAAGAGGAAAGAAGATAAGGGACCTCATACAGGGGACTGCGGGACACTGGGGGCCTGAAGAAGGGCATGGAAGGAGCTGTGAGAAGTCCATGAAATAGAAGCGGGAGGTGTAATGTTCAGAAAGCTTGTGTGAGAAATGGAGGAGGGAAAACCCCTCGAGTGTGCATCAAACAACTACAGGAACTATGAACACCGTCTTCCCATCCATCTGCTGAGCAGCGACAGCGTGCTGAACTGAAGTCATCTGGCTGAAGGTTTCCGTGGTCTAGTGTTCTCCAAATGTTCAGTCACGACTCCAGGGTGCTAGGCTCTCGTTTTTAACATGATGATGTACTCGACTGGGTGATGACTCGAGTATACGTTCTGCTCTGCAGAATCTGCAAAGTGCATTCTGGCAGATTCATGCTTTAATAATTTTAGCCCATCCATTTTGTTCTGGTTTCCCTTTCTTTGTGAAAGTGAACACTTCACAGGACTGCACAAAAGCCTTACTTTCCGTGATGAGCTTTAGACTTTGTAGTTCTGTTGCCCAAATACACAGCTGGGCTCAGAGTTACCGGGGCCACTTCCAGACAGTACGGGAGGGAGGTTCTCGTTTTCAGAGGTTTCCAAGAACGGATGTTGGGTAACAGGACAGTTGAGCAGGTTATGGTTTATGGCGGGTTGTTCAGTGAGTGAGGCGAGCTTAGGGAGTTGGCTTTGCCTTGAGCCAGGAGAGGCGCTTTTAAACAATAACTTGTTACGTTTCCTTTCCCAAATTCTCCTAGCAGCAAGAAAGACGGGACCAAACCCTAACCTTTGGATGCAGAACTGGAGCGGATCTGAGGTCTTGGTTCATCCACATGTTTGAATAAAAGTGTGCCTTCAAAGTGCTTCAGTAACAGGGCTGCTCACGTTCCGTGGCCCTGTCACCCCAACTACTGGAAAGTCTTCTCACGGCCACATTAGTAAGACATATCCTTAAAATAGTTGAAAATGCTTGTAACAGCAAGTGCTCGGCCTAGTAAGCACATATAAGCAAATATTTGCAATAACTGGACCAGTGTTTGCACAGCACCAAGCACACTGCACAGACTCCGTAAATAATAATACTTGGCACTCACGGAGTGGTTTCCATTTTCAAAGAACTTTAGTCATAACCCTTGACACCTATATGGCCTTTTACATCTTTACAAGAATTAATTAATCCTCACAATGTCCTGTGAGATAGGTATGCACTGCAATAACAACAATAACAACAATTAATAATTCATGCATTCTACTCAAAAATCACTGCAGGGATTAAAATGCATCTGTAATACTTGTTTTTTATTAACATTTTCCAGCAAATAATAAAAGCCATCGTATTATGTTAAATCTATATAATATCTATCCATAAATCTTGTGCAGATTGGGGTGAGACTGAAGGCCCAGTGAGATGCCAGAACATCAGTAGGAACTGGATGACTGACTTCAGAAAAACCAGTTCAAGCCCGGTCCACCACGCAATCTAGGTGCCAGAATGAAACTTGCCACGCGTGGCAGTGCATAAATAAATACCGGCGAACCAGGAGGGCTCTTTGTTCATTTTTAGCTCTTGCTTACGCAAAGGCTCCCCCAGTTACGGCATGTGTTACGGGACCCCATCCTATACAAACACAGCACCAAGAAAATGCAAGCACTTACCGGGTGAGAAATGGCAGTGACTCAGCACCACCTTGTGCAACAGGGAGAGCAGAGACAAGTCTGGCCAGCACCAGGGCAAACCCTTTCCCTCGTAAAAATTACCATACTGCCTTTGATATGCAGGCAAGCCCCAGTTAAACCTGATATTTAAACAAGTGGGACTTAAACCCTGTTGACTTAAATGGAAGAACAGGCAGGCTCCCACCGGGGGAGCACCCTGGCTCCGGGCTTGCTGGGGCAGAGGAGGGACGGATGCTGGAGTCGGGCTCCCTGCACGGACGGTCCGATTCCCCACAAAGATGCTTTTTTCAGTTTGCGTCCCAATGTGGATTAATGTAAACCACAAAGGCACCTTTAGTCCTAATAATGCTGCCGCGCCAGAAAAAAATAGGAAAGAGGAGAGGGAGGTACACCCACACCCTAGCAGTTTCCCCCTGTCTTCCCCATGACTCCCCTGTGCCTGTGAGCTCTGAATCTAGAGCACTGAACAGTTAAGGCCAGTGGCTTTCATACCCTAAGACTTTTTTGTTTTCCTTTAATGTGAGGAAGATACCAACTTCTAAAAAAACCCTTTAAATTATTTGTCTGCGTGTAGTACATATTGAAAAAGGAAATGGAAGTTCACCAGTTTGAAGGGACTGGCTTTATTCTTTTTGCAGCTCCTGACAATGTTTGCAGGAGAGGACATGCTGGAAAAGGGACTTGTTTCTGAGTAGGGAGCATCTGCCACTACCTTGGTGTACAAATCGATCAGTAATTGGTCAGTGGACACGTGGTAAAAAACATCTAACATGTTGGTGATCAACGTGCCTGTGGCACTACTTTTTATTTTCATCGGTTGCTTTAAAGTATACACGCAGAGACGTTGTAGATCTCCATAAGGCAGAGAGGATTCGATCCCAAAACAATCATCTCATTGATACACTTACCCAGATCGATCTCGGAGGCTTCTGCTTCCCAGAATAAACAGCTAGAGCGGAGGAACAGCGTGACCAGGTGAATAGTCCCTCATTCATAGACAGCTGATGGATGAACTGTGTGATCCAAAGCCATGAAGTGGCTCTTTCAGAAATTTCAGGACACAAGTTACGCTCCTTAGAGCACGTTTAGCACTGCTGTAAATCGGTGGTGTTAAGACACGTGAGCCTGTTAGCATCTCCCTGGTATACAGAGCTTCAGTGGGGCATGGACTGCTCGTCCTGGCCCTTCTGCACAGGGGCAATTTCATGTTTCTACTTTTAAAAGCTACCGGCAGGCCCCCAAAAAATAACATAGCCCACATGACAAAGTTAAGAACGGCTGCTGCGGGATTGGGATATTCACCAAGGCAAGCCATTGGCCTTATTGTCTCATTGCTGCTGACCTCCTCCCCAGAGGCCCAGCATACCCAAAAGGCTTTAAGAGGAACACAAATGTGTATGTGAACATGCCACACCAAGGAGAGCCTCCAAATCAGTGCCAGAGGAACATATTTTTAAAGGAAAAGTGAGAGAAACAAAGGAGAAGAGATGCCAGCTGCTTCAGCCCTCTTCAAGCGAGGGCTCCTGCACCTTGTCTTCCTGCAGGGGAACGGCCGCTCCCACTGGGGCATGTTTTCCCTTTTTTGGGAGAGGAAAAACAATGGGGTTTATTGCTGCTGTCCCAGGGCCTCCCTGGCCGCAGATGGCTGCCATTGTGGGCAAAGGAAGTCACCGTCCCCTTGGGCTCCCAAAGCGGTTCCTGGCACAAGAGGGAGGGCAAAGTGAAAGCTGTCCCAGGGCCACCAGCCGGCACGATTAGTGTCATGTTGAAAGCCCTGAATATCATCCCTTGCTACCCAGAATCTGGCCCCAGGAGGATTTGTGGATGTTTCGCACAATTGTGGAGAGGAGAAAAATGAGTGAACAACACGGAAAGATGCTGATACAGACCTGACTCTGGAAAGCAACATGTTGCTCATCGTGGGCTGACCCCGGCGGGTTTAGTTGTCGCAGGCGCAGAGCTGTAGTTTCAATGTGAACTGGGGTTGTTTCCTTGAGCGGCGATGCTCTGACAGCCGATACCATGACAGCAGGCAGGCTGTTGTTAAACAACCTCTCTGTGAGCACACCCAGCAATGCAAGACCAGACTGCCTCCGAGTTCCTGCGGTAATTAGTTTAGACACAGCGAGCTGAGTTAGAGACATGGGAACAAATGTATTTTTTGGCTTTAATCGCTCTCTAAGGATTGGTTTAACTTTGTTTTTCTTTTTTTTTTTTTTTGCAGTTGGATATGTAAATATCCACATTTCTTAAAATGGAAAAAAAATGTTACTTCTCAAATAGAAATACTGAAGAGGGCCCTGTTAACTCCATGGTTATGGCAAAGCTCCCTTCACGGCAGGATTGTAACTCAGATGTTACATCCTTCAATGGCTAAGCAAATCCAAACTTGTTTTATTTTAACAAGGTTACGAAAAAGGGTGTGTACCAGCTGCTATCACACACCTCTGAGGTTTCAAGCAAGACCTATCTGGCTCTCGTATGAGATGAAAACGGATTATCTCACAGGGCCAGGATGTGGTTGCAAAAATTCAGTATTGTAAGTGTCATCATGATTCATAATATAATCTACATTACTCGGTATAATTACTGCAGAGTAAATAAAGGTACAAAAGGTATGATATTTATTAGGTATTTACCTTTATCTCTGTCACATACTATTTTAAAATTTCCTGGCAGCCCAGGAATCCAGCCAACTTGAAGAGGATTCCCTTTTCTTGCCCGTACTTAAAGCCCTGCTTTTCTTTCATTACACCTACATTGTTCTGGTTCTTTATGTGAGCAGAGGACGGAGCCAGGGCTGTTTGGTTCCCGATCAGAGTCCTGAAAGACTCCTCATGTGGCCTTCAGCAAGCTGTTTATTATCAGGGCATGAGCTTCCATCTATAAAAAGAGAGGACTAACATAGCTACTACTGATGATGATATTATTGTTAACACATAACTATCTATCTATCTCACAAGAAAATTGGGAGGGTAAATTAGTGTTTCTAAAGTATTTTAAAGATGTTAATATTATTTATCTGAGGGCTATACTTTATGTCCTAAGGACAGCAATTGTTGAAAACCACCTTCTAATTAGGTTTTGCTCATGAAAGTGTCAAAAAGGTTTAGAAAAAAAAATCAATAGGTACATTCAGAAGTCCCTGATTTTTCTTATTATATTATTGGTATCAGCTGCTTTCCTGTAGATAGATATGCTATATCCACATCTACAAGACGTTAAGCATTATTTTCTGGCATATTAAACGTAAAATGAATGAAGCACATGGTAGTGCCAAAGCACACCCTGCAGTATGTTATTACAAAACTTGCTCCAGTGATTAAAGCCCTTGAAGTCAATAGAGGTTTCGCAGTTGTTGGGTTGGGTTTTTTTTTTTCCCCACCCCGCTGGGCTAGGATTTCATCCTGGATCTCCAGCCCTGTCTTTCACTGCACATCGCTGATGCGCTTAACACTCAGTTAAAGCACACCCTGGATTTATGTTATACAGTCCCTCAGCTGTGAAAGGGTGTTTGCAGGTACTCATCGGAAAGAGCTGACTGCAGCACAAGTCCAGCCAGAAGGACGACTTTGCCGGGGCCTCCCATATTTCCCCTTTTTTAGTCAATTATCTACATTTCACTGAACATCCATTTCTTTCAGTTTTATTCTTGAGGACTTCTGATAACATATCAAACTTCCCTGAGCTGGTTGTAATCTTCACCCCGTCCGATGCGCACTGCGACGTTAACTGTGAATGGCTGCAGTAGATTAAGCAGCATATTTCCACAAAACATTTCCAATAGGAGACCAAATTTTATGAGCTGTGTGAGCATCCTGTGTAACATTTCTAGCAGGTACATAAAACACTTCGGGGTATATACAGAAAGAGACATTTGACTGGGTAGAGCAGTGCATTAGAAATTGCTCTCAATCTTTCACAGTGCTAGATGTGTGCCATAACAGGAGAGCAAAAGACACACACACAAAAAAAAAAAGAGGGACAGAAAAAAACCCAAAGCACACAGTGGAAGAATGAACTGAGAATTATTTCCTCAGCTGAGCCAATATTTCCTACACCACGGCTTTCTGTGAGTCAGCCTTTTTGTGCCACAGAACTTAAAATAGCAAAAGTGAGATAACAGTAGGCTTGTTGGAAATAGACATTTTCAAGGGATAAAAAAAAAAAATACCTTTGGACTGAGAGAGTGGTCATGAGCATGGCGGTGATCTGCTGGTAATAGATTACTGTAAGAATATCTCAAATAATCCTAAAAAAAAGTGACATTTATCTGAGATTGTAAAACATGGAAAATCTCAGGTATGCAGGAAGCCCACAGCGAGGATTTCAGCAGCTCCCCATCCCTCCTGCAGTGCTGAGGGCAGAGAGTGCAGCACCCCGACTCCTTTCTTTCTCCCTCTCCGATAAG
This sequence comes from Pygoscelis adeliae, assembly GCF_000699105.1. Lineage (NCBI taxonomy): Eukaryota > Metazoa > Chordata > Aves > Sphenisciformes > Spheniscidae > Pygoscelis > Pygoscelis adeliae. The sequence continues at coordinate 644,547 of NW_008824543.1, forward strand.
CAGGAGTGGTTTCATCCCAACCCCAGCACCTCCTTTAATTTTGCTTATGCTGCTGAGAAGCCCTAGGCCGGGCAGAGAGGAACCTCAGGCAAATTCCACACTGATTTCACATAGTTCAGGACAGGGCTTAATAAATATACATAGAGGAGGAGAAAGAATATTTCTAGAGGCAGAGTGAAGCAGGGGATGGGCTAGCAATTACGCAGACTTGTTGGCTACGTCCCAGCCTTTGGTGGTTCTTCAAGGGCTGTGCCTGCCAGAAATGAGTTTAATGCCTGGATGAAATGCATCTCCCACCAAACCCGTCAGCTTCCCTATTTGCTTACATGATGTGCAGCGCACCCAGGTAAGAGAGTTCCCACCGAGAGCAAAGATCATGCGCCCGCTGGTAATTCTGTGCTGTCAACTAGAAGCAATTAGCATGCAGAAGGGGTGGAGCCCCACCGTGGCCTGTATAAAAATTAAGATCATTATTAAAATGGAGCCAAAAATGAAAAAGGCACCCCAGGCACCCCGGCTTTCGGCAGGGCTGGTGTTGTCTCTTCCATTACAGGCTTAACGAAGCCTCCTCTGGCCGCCTCAGATTTCATCCACTTGCTCATAGTCTGTATGCATAATTCCCTCTGTTCCCCTATATTTAGGATCGAAATCTAACATTTGCTGACTTAATTGGACACGGGGCATTTTGCAAAGAAGTGGCCCCATGCAGATACATGGCATTTGTCTTCTATTTTTCATTTCTTCCTATCAAACAGAGGCCCCGTTCTGCAAGGCACTGGGCAGAGACAGCTGCACCAGATGTGTAACGTAAGCAAACAAAGCCAAGGCGTGGATACTGCCCGGCTTTACACAGCAGGTTATTTTTAAAGCTAAGAGCAAAACCTCTGTCTCCTGCGCCTTGTTGAGAGGAGGCTCGCTCCGGCCAGGCTGCGTCTCAGCATTCAAACCCAGGCGTTTCTGTGCGAGTGCCTTCTCTTCCTCCGTTGCTCAGGAATTTTAATTTTAAAAAGTCTACGAGGACATAAAAAACTTTTCATTTCCCACATCCTGTCATTAAGCAGCTGTACTCTGAACAATGAATGATGACAAACCAAAGCAACAGTTTTAACTGAAGCAGGATTACACTTGGCATCGATATTTGTTATGTGGCTTACTGGACAGCAAGACAAATGCGTGCTTCTGCTACCCTTTCCTGCTGCCAGCTCTGTCCCCTATTAATACACAATGGCACGATTGGAGGGAGCACCGTAGCCAAAGTAGCTGCAGGATGAGACCCCAAAAATCAAATGACATCTGGGCCAGCAAGGGCTGGGGGTCTGCAGTCTTGGACGGGACCCTTGGTCGTCTGGGCTGGATCTCACCTCTGGCACCAGCCTGGCACTACCTGATGCTTCAGCAGGAAGAAAAAGACTCGCACAAGGCTTCTGGCCCGCGGTGCTCTCGTATACATGCGGGGAGACAGCCGTCCTGACCTGGGGGGATCGGCTCACCAGAGAATTTTAACCAAAAACCTGCTCCATTGCATTGCATTATTCTCTACCGAGTAAGGTGAAAACATAACCAACCCATGCCCAATTAATTATCACGCAGTATGTGCAGAGGTTTAAGTAATATCACACTTCACTTGTGCATCCTCTAAAGCCTTGCTGGTAATGATGATACATTGCTTTTAACAGTAATGCCATTTAGAAACTGGAGGTACAACAATATTCACCGAGGATGCTGCCAGCTTTACACAAATTGATGTGAATGTATAATCGCATTACTCTGCACCAACGCGGTACTTGTAAACCAAGAGTCTCAAATTGCTGTACGGTCAGGGCAGACAGCTCCGATCTAGGTAGGAGGCTGCCGAGGGACAGCAGAACCTGCGCAGTGAGTGTGATCCCTGTCGAGGGGCTGAGCCCAGTCTACAGAGAGGGTCAGGACACAGGCAGGGTTCTGCTCATACCTCCTCCTCCCCGAGCACAGCCCCAGGCTTGCATGATGGCACCCAGGACCCCCTCGCCCGTAACCCAGCTCATGGCTGGGGGTACGTACTCTGCACATACAAAGTGACATTTAGCGATGTCTGCTTGGAAACGTTCTCGGTTCCTTCTGGACCGTCTTTCCGTGCAAACACAAGACACATTCAGCCCGGGTCGCATCCGCAGGCAATCAGGAATCAATGGGATCATTCATGTTCCGAAAACTGCGCGCACACTCGAGTTGTTCCTTTGGCAGCGGCCTGGGCTGACACTGCTGTCCGCTTCCAGCCCCAGTCATTTCAGCATTTGCACGTATTCCACCTCCCGTGAGGTCCACAGGACTTCTGTAAACATAAATAACGGCAACATTAAGGCCCTGTTTCAAGTCCAAGATTGCAAATGGTATCTCTCTTTACTATTGAGCACCTATTTATTCATCAAATGCATTAGAAAATCCATTAAAGAGGAAATTAAGGACCTAATGACCTACACCATCATTTGAACCCTGTGTTTCAGATACAGGCATCGAATACAGTTCAGTGCTTGCATCTCAGCTCGTCCGATGACTCACTCGAGGTGGGAAGTGGCGATGAGACAGCCTCATCCACCCTCCACGCCAGTAACCGGCTGGCAGAAAACACAGCCGCGGGGCTGAGCACAGCTGCCTTGTGGGCAGGAGAGGCAGCGGGGGCTGCACCGCGGGCAGAGCGGGAGCACCCGCAGGCAGGCGGCGGCAGGCAGGGTGAGGGCAGCGAGGGCAGCTGCCTGCCCACTCACAGCCACTCTGCTGGGAACCGGGGGCGGCTGCAAAGGAAGGGACGGCATGGTCTGCCGTGGCATGTGTTTATGCACGTGTATGGATATAATACGTACGTTTAGAAAGCGGGAGCGAACTGCAGCAGATCTGCCTCGTAGCTCTGTCTGTCCTGCAGGTGCAGCAGGGACAGCGAGTTACCCTCCTGCTCTACAGGGTTATTGCCCCCTCTACTCAAGGGCAAGACGACGACAGCAAGCGGCACTTTGCTGCAGCCAGACCCGATGTTTAAGCAGCAACTTACCCTCGATCTTCAACAGCAGCTGCGAGTTGGCACGTCCCCAGCTCCTTCATGTTCTGTCATCACAGCACTATAGCAAGGGCAGGTTTTCTGATAGGACTTTCCATCCCAAACCCCTCTCAAACAGTTGACAACAGCCAGGCTTCCCCATCTTACAATTTGCGATGAGCTCCGTAAATTGTTTGAGTGCCAGTGTTGCTGTATATATAAATCTACACATGAACTGTGTCTTTGTGCTGCTCCATTTCATTAAACAGTAGCTGGTTTTATGCCTCCAGGCACTTGGGTCATCTTTGATTTTTACTCATCTCAGAGTTCATGCTTGTAATGAATGGCTTTTCTCCCTGGCAGGACAACAAGATAAAGTAAACCATAAAATCTTCCCCAGTGCAATGGCTCCCAGCAGCGAGGGCCAGAGCAGGGAGGGGGCAGGGCTGGGGGTTCCCTTGCATTGCACCCTCCCTTTGCCAGCATCCGCATCCAGGGAGTGCTGCACCACTCCAGTGTCCAATCCCCAAATCTCCACCTTTAGTTCAGTGTGACAGCAGAAGCCAGCCCAGACTTTAACCCCCCGACACTGCTACATCCTTCATTCCCCTTCCAGAAGAATAACACAGCAAAGTCCTTTTCTTCCTCGTCTACACAGCAGCAGTGGCGTTTGCTTCCTCCACACCCCAGCAAGGGAGATTTTGCAGCTTTTAAATGAACTGAAAAGATCTCAACCAGAAGCTCAGTTCAGCAGCTAAGAGCTTGTCAAACATCGAATCCCCATAGCTTTCAACAGGGTCTGCGATAGTTTTGCAAGCGACTAACATATAGCTAGCTGCAAAAGATTTAAAGCTTTCTAATAAATGCTGTGTCCCTCCCTTCACTGCACACAGGCACACACAAACTGCATTATTCTAATTCCCTGCTAAGCTTTCTAACTCCTTCTTACATCATACGATATAATCAGCCATTTGGCCCTGAGTCAGTATTTCCATGAAGCAGAGTCAGTATAAAAAGCTTTCAAGGCACTGGGATTGTTTTTGCTTCTGTAATGCTTTAAAAATGCTATATCTTGGGACCGAAGAATATTCAGTGAAAACACAGCATTTCTGGACGCCTTTCAGTTCTCGCATCAGAAATGCTGGCGTTGAGAATAAAATTGTTCCCATATTTGAGCTTGGCACAAAAACATCAACATTAAGTTTTTGTTTGTGAAGTTTATAAAAACAAGTGACTATAGACTTGAATATGTTAATCACAGAGAAATGGAAACAGCTCGATAGGACTGTCTAGCACCCTTTGTGCTTTATATAAACAACCATAGGTCGCTGTTTACCAGTGGGCACACCAGATGAAAGCAATTAAAATGGTTCGCATGTGTATTCAAAGCTCAAAGCAGTATTGGTGCATGGCCATGTACCGACCAGCGCCGGCTTATGCAGACAGGTCAGATGTTGCTGTCTATGGTATGCTTACCCAGAAACATGCCCAGGTACTCTATACCTAGACTATATATGGAATAAGTGTCCATATATACAGGGTATCTGCCTGAGAGCTGCTGGGTTTCACGTCACGCCACGAGTCGCTGCCGCCCTTCACCTCCTCCCCGTGCAGAACCACCCCGTGGCCTGGATCCGGCCCCCCCCAGCTTTGGCCGTTCTCAGGGGGCAGATGAGCGTGCCGCGTGGCAGGGGATGCCAGCAGGCACCTAAGGACCCATCCCGAGCCCATAGGGATGCGACCAGCCTGGCACCAAAACGCCAGGGTCGAGCCCGTGGGTGAAAGAATCTCTTTAGGGGATCTTTGAGGATCCCTTTAGGGATCCCCTTCCAGCTGGTCTCAGGGATGAACTCCGACTTCTCAGCAAACATGTCCCAGCACCCTTTCCTTATCCGTAATGATACTTACGTGACACCAAACGTGGCGTGGGGACAGGGCTGACACATTGTCCATGTTGTTTGACTGCTGATAAATGTATTTGTCATCCCTGATTATTGCATGTTATTACTCACTGCTGCCTGGGTTTATTTTGCTTTCTGAGGGGAGCAACAGTGGAAATGCTGTCAGACCAGCGACAAGGAAAGCAGCACACGGACATTTTGGCGTATTTATGTCCATTCTTAGCTACCCTTTTTCTTTTTCTGTTTTTAGAAGCCATCATGAAGCAAGAGAGCAATTTTTGCATTGGTTACAAAGATTACATGACACCAGTTGTAACCACTGACAGGTTTAAATGTCATCTGAGAAAAGGAATGGCGAGAAAGGCTGTGTTTTGAATTTCAATGGGGAGCAGGAGCTGGTCAGATATTGCTGGTTTGGGGCATGCTTAGGGAATGACCAAAAGCTTTCTGCTCTGAAGTGATGCACATAGCCAGCGGGAACAATGTTTTCAGGAAAAATGGTGCTATTGTAACAGAAATCTTTAGAGACAGGCCCGCTGTCCTATGGAAAATAGTATTTTTTTTCCTAACAAAAAATGCTTCCCTTTTCCGTCATGGGGAGAGCTCCCAAGCCCAACCTCATCCCTGATGAGGCACCGTGGCTGGGAACATCTTCATTCCCTTTTGAAAGGGCATCACGGGGTGACACGGGACGTACGGCCTGGCCAACAAAACTCCCCAGCGAGAAACTCCCCTTGGGGAAATTTCCCAATCACAACTTTAAGCTTTGAATTGAAAGCTTTTGCCCCAAAATATTGAATTTTTAACTTTTCAGTAAAAACTCTACATTCTTTGGGTATTTTTTTTTTAAGTGCAGTAGAAAAGACTGCTAATCATTTCCCTTTCTTCTTGTGGTAGGGGTGAGCCACGTGTCATCTCAAAAAACCCAAATAATAGCCCCCCAGTTTACATCTAAAAAAACCTCTAAACTTTTTTGCTGGTTATTAGTAAATGATAAGTTTTTTCTGCCTCTTACCATCTTGGTACTAAGGGGGAAGTTGAAGAGTTTTCTAAGAAGTTCTTAAACTGCCAGTGAAAACTAGCATTAGAGATAAACTATGGTATCTGAAAATCAGAAAATAGCTTCTCTCCAGCTGTCTTACCAAGTATCAGCACAGAGCTGTGAAGTGCACTTATTGTGCAGCAACTGAAGAAGTTTGGGGAAAACACTGGGAAGCATGAGGCGTGTTTTGGGCAGCCATCGATGTACACGGGCTCCATCTGAGAAAGGAAAAAAAATAAAATCCCTCAGCTATATCAGAATTTCTCCAGATTACCAGAATTGAAAATTGGAAGAAATTGAAAAGTTGTATTTTTTTTCTCCTTATTTTAAATAAATGCCTACCAGAGTCCGCAGGAGCGCGCTTGGCTGCTGCCAGGGGAAGAGCAGGGACCGTCTGTGGTCCCTCTACCCAAGGCGGGTCAGCACCGTGGCCATCAAGTGCAGCACAGCAACCTGCATTTTCCATGATAATTTCCACACATATATCCATGTAAGAGCAAATCTGAGCACAGGCCGAGTCCTCCATCCAACACCATTGACTTTGCATACGCAGGTAAGCCACGACGCGCGTCCGGCCTCCAGCTCCCTGTGCCCACAGCACTTGCCTGCAGGGCTGCAATGGTTTCCAGCCACCGTGGCCCCTGTCCAGCCGGCAGAGGTTTTCTCAACCTCAGCTTGGCTGCTGGCCCGCTGCTTCCCTGGCCCTCAGCATCGTCTTCAATATTCACAGTCCTCTTACTCTCCTCTTGCACGTTCCCCAGAGTTACTAGGGTTTTTCCCAAGCTCAGCTGTGCAGGCAGGCCCTGTACCCCCAACTTTAGCACCCATTTCACCAGATAACAACTGAGACCACAGAGCATGTTGCTCAGATATGAAAGTTATATATGACCACCCTGTTTTTGGCATTGGCTTCACAGCGTGTGTGGCTGGAGATCAATCCTATCCCATGTGTTTTGTTGCTTTTCAGGCTGCATCTCATCCCTGTGGCCATCTCCAACTGAAACTTGCTAAAAAAAAAGCTACACCTGCAGGGAACCTTTCACCTCCAGGGGACACCCAGGTGACCGTGCCAGGTGACTGCAGTGCACGGCGCAGGCTGCAGCATCCCTCCCGAGAAGGGACACCGTGCACCCACCGGGTCCAGGGGTGCTCGGGCAGTCACCCCCTGGGGCTGGCGGCACCCCCCGGCAAACTGAGAGGCGGCTCACACCAGGGGACAGGGACCAGTCATTGATGCCTCGGATGCTCCTTCCCGAGCAGGAGAGGGAACCCACCGCCGATGCGGGCAGCCAGGCAGCACAGCACAGCCTGCTCGGGCAGGGGACACACACATCATTTAAGAGCTGCTGTCCACGGCAGACGTACGCACTGACACTATAATATTTCTGTAATGAAGAAGTAGAGTCCTCTGAATGTAAACCTCAACTTTTTTTGGCAATGAATTTTGGGAGGAAATTTCCAGGGCTGCGATGACCCCATCTAGTTACGGGTGCAGCACACAGTTAGCCCAGCGAAGCCGGTTTAGCCATATGCTGGGTCCAGGAGGGCTCGCGAGGGTCAGCTCTGCTGCATGGCTTCAGTTCTCATCCAAGGATGAAAACAGCCTCTGCCAGGTGTCAGCCAGCTCACCAGGAGGGGAGAGAGTCGGGACTGAGCCCGACAGTGAAAAGAAGCGACCCTTGTGCTCCCCCCCTGTTTAATCCCAAAACGCAAAGATTTAGAATTGAAATTTCCGGTTCAACAGCTTTGACTAGCAGATGTCAAGCCTACTAACAGTAATAACACTGATTTTTTTGTTGTTGGTTGTTTGTTTTTAAACCAGGCCTACTTTTTTGCCTTACAGTATTTTTCTTTGAATTTCCCCCCCTAAGCTACTGAAAACAAGCTTGGGAAGGATAATTATTGGACACTAAGGATAAACCCCAATTCAGCACTAACCAGGCACATGTTATGTGGGGAGACAAAGAAACCAAGGGATCTCATGGGCCTGTAAAAGCCGTTTCCCGACCTGGCAGTACAGATAAAAACAAAAGGTTCAAGCACCAGATTTAAGAGCAGCCTAAGCCCAGGTCTACCCAGAGTTTAGGCAGGAGGCTGAACTAAAGCAACGAAGGAATGCCAACCTGCATCGCCAGTGGCACAGAGGGAGGCGATGGCTCCGACCCAGCCATCCTTTTGTCTCCAGCTAGGTCAAACGCAGACAGCTTTCAGCAGGGGTTTAAAGCAAGGCTCAGTGTGAAGGCATAGCAAGATGCCACAAGAGTTATCTTGCAGCAGCGTGCCGTTTAGCACAAGGTTGGAAGGTGTAGCCAAGGACTGTGGCAAGGACTTTTTGGAGAACACTGGTGAGAGAGAAGCTGTATTTACTTTGGTGGAGTTAGTTTGGAGCTACAGTAGGATAAATGAGACTGAGACCTAGTTTAGTTGTTAAAGCAAATGTATCTGACATTGACTTCAATAGACTAATTCCAGATTTATATTACACTGAACCTAGAGCCGGTGAATACGCAGTGTGATGATAATTATAGAGAGCAATATAGAAAAACAAATCACCGTATTATGAGAAACAAACAGTTCCTGGAAAAGTGCCACGATTTTAAACTGGGCCACAGTGACTTGGGCTGGTTGGTGCCTATTAGATCATCCTCATGTCCAGGCATTTGTTTTCTGTATCTTAACTGTGTTGAGACGCTCAGGCAGCAGAAAGAAAAAGCAATTATCTTTCTCTTAATAGAACAGCGCATTTAAAAAATAATAATAACAATAAAAAAATGCCAGGCCAAATAAAAGCCACAGCAAAGTCAAGGGAAAGGCAGATTCAATCCAACACAACTTTCTCAGGCTTTCAGAGAGCATTTTCTGCTGCACTGCAGACCTCCCTCCCTTAACGCCTCCCTCCTCCAGTTTCCCTAGTTCACACAAAGCGAGAAGTTAAAGGTAAACATCTGTTTCTGCTTGCTAACCTTTCTTTTTTTCCTTAGGAGGCTCTTACTGCCAACAAGGGGACTGCACATATTTCAGTCTGAAAGATCAAGCGAGGATAAAGGGAGCGGTTTCCTGCTCCTAAAAGCAGCCCGTGCCAGCACGGTAATGCTGTTTAAGCATGGCTCTTCGTCACCGCCAGCATGAATGAAAAGCCAAGGCAGCCCTGGGACACAGCGAGCAAGATCTCTTATAAATCATGACAGAGAGCTGACCCCCAGCCCTGATATCACCAAGCCACCATTTTTGGCCTGTTTGTCATTGCTTGGTCCCCTGGGCATTGTCTCTGTGAGCCACGGCGCGGAGAAGGGCTGGGGACAGAAGGAATTCCCCTGAGGAAGCATCCTTGCCTCACACGCATTGACGCGGCATCTCCCCAGCCCAGCTGCATCCCTCCTGCCCACTGCAGCCCCTCGCCCAGGGGCTCCAGTGCTGCCCTCTCTGAGCTGCTACCCAGGCCCCACGCTTGCCTGGTTATGCAATGGCAAATGACATTTTATTTAGGCTGTTTCAGAGGAGCAGAAAGGGAAGACATAATTTTATGCTTTCCAAATGCCCTCAAGTCATACTCTTTCCATTGTAGTTTTCATCTCCAGCAGTGGAGCACAGCAACAAGTACCCTGGGTCCCTGCGACCTCTCTTTGTGCATCAGCTCATGAAGACCCCACGCCCCCACCCCATTGTCCTCCTCCCACGGCTGGGGCGTCTGCCCGCTGCCTCCAGCTGACCCGGCACACCCCTCGCCCTCTGAAACATTGGGAGAGATGAGATCATCCAGAGCAGCTTGTAAGACAAACATCCTGACAGCTCTCGCAAACATTTTCCACAGGTTTCTCGTGGTCCATTAGCTCTTGCTAGACCGTATCGCAAAGCGGTCACCATAATTAATGTCTTGTGTACTTTTGCACACACGGGTCCTTATAATCCCTCTGCTCCTCTCTAAACAGAGTCAAAATCACCAGCCCAAGGCAGCGAACGTGCTCAGTAAATCCATAGTCTTGGCAATCACTTATAACCTGTTCTTTTGACAAACTTTCCTCCCACCTATATGTATTTCTTAAAAAAAAATGTGGCCATCTCCCTTGTAAGGGGCAAGGCATAAACAGAAGGGCATACACTGAAGTCATAACCCAAATAAAATTCTTCATCTCAAAAATTTGCCCACAAGGTTTAGGGACCAAGGAAAGCAGAGCCAAATTTTCTTGCCTGGATCTAACCTTTAGCTAGAGCTGTAACGACAGAGAAGTGATGGAAGCAAGAGGAGAGGGGCTTCCTTCTGCAGACAAGGCTGAAAGGAAAGAGAAAAATGCAAGCTGTAAGTGAGTCTTTCCTAGCAGGAGAAGCTCCTTGCTGCAAGGTCTGATGGAGCAGTCTCCCAAGAGGAGCAGTGGAAACGCTTTCACAGCAGTGACTCCGGCACAGAGGGGAGAGGGCCCTCACCGTGGCTCGGGTAGGGCGGCTGCTCCTCCAGCTTTGACCTCTGGAGAGCTCAAGCCAAAGCCTCGCTTCATTTGGAGTCACAGGGAGTTTCCCTGCCAAGCCGAACAGATCCACGGTTTCATGTGCAATCACAGAAGGGTTCAGGCTGGGAAGATATGGCCGAGCACCCTCTGGTCCAGCCCCATCAGAGCCTGGCCATTCACATCACTGCTGCCAAAGGACGCACAGGCACCGCACTGCAAACAAGGCTTCCCAAAACATCCCTCTGGAGTGCTGCGCCCAGGCAAGGCAATCCGAGGGGCTGAGCCTGTCCTTCAGGGGCAAGGTCTGGCCAGCTTCCATGGGGATCAGGAGGGAGGGTTGTTCTGGTCAGACTCGGTACGCAAACTATTAAAGTCAGCTTAACAGCATGCCGGCATCATCTCGGCAACGTCTCGGCCAGCACTATCGAGAGATCTCCAGCTCCATCCTGGCCTCTAGTCATGCCATGCTCAAAGGCAGACACAGAGCTACACGTTTGCTCCATCTGTATTCCAAAACAAGCAGTGCCACATCCCCAGGGAGACAACCTCTGTTCTGCAACAAGACACGCTGCGGCCACATCCTTTTCATAAACAGGACTTTAATTTCAACACTTTCAGAAATCCCCCAGACACTTTCTTCCAGAGAAGATCACCAACAGTGGTGCCACCAGACCCTTCCCCTCCCACAGGCGAGGACCAGCACCTCTCCCTGCCCCACAGCAGTATCCGACCATGGCCCCAGCATCCGCGCATGCTTACGCTCCTGGTGGTATTGAAATGGTCATCGTGGTGGGATGTTAATGTGCACATAAATACTACCAACAGAGTCATTATTACTGGCGCTGCAGTTCAGGCAGGCATTGCTGATATTTACAGTGGAGTATAGTGCTGTTTTTAAGCAGTATTTGTGTTTAGGAGCCATTACATTATTTTGAAATATGCACGCTGTTGGTGGATGCTTAAAGCTCTGCTACACTGTGGCATAAACTTAGTATTAATTTTGGCTCCATAGAGGCAATTGAAAATCGTGCCCTCGAAATCATTATGCTGAGCGAAATTCAGCAATAGGGGAAAAGACAGCCTGGAGGGAAATAAGAGAAAATTTACTTCAGGCAGCTGAAAGACCCCGTGGGACTTGCTCAGCCCAGGCCCAGAGACGTGGAGGATGTTGGGGGCAGCACCGTGGGGCACAGAGGGCTCTGGCAGAGGGGCCCCAACCAAAGCACCGTGGTCCCCCCAGCCGTCCCTGCAGGCACCGGAGCCCCACACTGTGGCTGCACCTTCCTTAGTCCCAGCTGGTAGAAGCCCCGCAAGCCCCTGGGGACAAATTTCAACCTGTGAAGTATCATTTGCTCTAATTTTAGCCCTATCTTTGTAACCTCTGTGATGGGGGTAAGGTGCAACGTTCCTGGAGAGACTGTGCTGAGGACAAAGCCTGTACCCGCACCCCTAAAGTGGTACTCATGTCTGCCAGGGTCCTTCTGCCCCTAAGCACTGGATACAGACAGTACTTGAAAGGATGCTCCCTGAGTCTTACAGGCTGTATCCTGACAAGTGGTAGACGTGACAAATTAAACTGTTTTGTCCAGTCAGCCAATACCCCCATCTGCCAAACCACCATCACTTACGGTGCCTGACACAGGCAGGGTTGTGCATCGCTCTCTGCAAACCCAAAGGGAAACGTCACACATCCCAACCGCCGCATGGCAAGCTTCTCCTGCCAGTAAGAGACGTACAGATGGCAAAAGTGGGTGGGCCTGCTTTTATATATATATATAAAAATAAAAAAGCCCGCCTCAGCTGCCACCCCAAAAATATTCTGCCTGCTGACTCTGCATGTCCTGTCCTCTCTGAAGAGAGCTGTGCAGAACCTGAATGACCAGCCCTGGTCTGTAGGCACAAAGGATTCAAAGTCTATTTGAATGAGCATCAGAAATAAGTGGGGTTTATTGAACTGAGATAAATTCCTGGATCTCATCCATGTAGAAAGGAAATACTCAGAATTCATCCGAGAGTTGACTCAGACCTGCCCTTTCAACCTCATATCCTGACATCACAACCTACCTATATTAAAAAAAAAAAAAAAATCTCAAATCTTTACTGGGGCTTCAGCAAGTAGCAAAGCTGAGCCCAGAGAAAGAGAAAAAAAACCCAAAACCTCTGAATAGCTCCATGGGAACAACTGCTGGTGTGTGCTCTCCTCCTTTTTCTCTGGCTTAGGAGAGCAAAACCCTGCAGCTGGAGCAGAAGCGAGGACCCATCTCTACCTGGGTCCCACCGGGACCGCATGTCACAGGCATTAGCTGGGTGATGACAGAGGAAGCAGCTGTTCCCGCTCCCCCAAAGCCCGTGCCAAGCTGCAGGGATGGCTCCACCACAGCAGCATCCCTGATCCCCCCAGCTCATCCCCACAGCTGTCAGGGTGCAGCCCATGGAGCGATGCCAGCTGGGACAGGGGCTCCCACCACCGCAGGGAGGGTCTGCCTTGCAAGTCCCCACCAGCTTTTGGAGGAAAGCAGCAAGCAATCAGTGGATTTTCTTGTTCTCTACAAGGATTTGCAGGAACGGAGCTCTGGCTTGGTATGGCTCAGATTAGTTTTCATATGTATAAAATTGTGCTGGCAACACAGCTGCCCTTTATTTAATGCAGATTGTGTGTACTCCCCACTCCCAGTCTGAGTGGAGCAAGCATTACCTCACCGACTGGATATAATTTCTCAGCTCCCTGACTTCAATAAAAATTCTAACACCTGCAAACTTTTTAAACAAATCATGTATATTAGAGCAGAAAACCCCCCACACGTTCTCCTGAACTAGCAGCCATGCGTCTTGAAACCAAATCCTCTAGAAGACATCTGGTCGATGCTGGTGTCGTTATTACAAGGCTCCCCCGCGGTGCCAGTGGCAGAGAGCCCACGGACCTGCTCCACAAAGGACACTCTGTAACAGGGGCTCCCTCTGCCATACCGAGCTCCCTGGGAATCTGATGGATTGCGTTCAAGAGTGTCTTAAAAAAAAAAAAAAAAAAAAAAAAATCTCTGTTTGTAAACGTAAAATGAAACAATGGAAGGCAAAGGATGAAGCCTCAGTTTGCTTCTGTGGGTGTTGATACCGAAGCAGTGTTAGAGGCTGAAGAACACCATGGAGGCTTTTATCATAGATCTGTGCACGTGGGTACCCGGAAAAGTGTCCAGGCTGCAGAGACCGTGGGACAGGGGAGAGGGAGAGGTCTCCGGCTTACATTCCTGGGTACAATCCCCTGAAAAGCTGCTTTCCCTCCCCACCTCAGCAATAAAAAAAAAGTATACTCTTGAGTGGCTGCTAACTAGGAGCTGAGCGCTGGGTTGGTGGAAAGCAGCATGTTTTCACCAGGCCCAGGCCCAGAATTGCTTAATTCAGGTGTGTGCACAGATTTGCTCGAGCAAGTTCCAAGAAAAGGCTCATTCATCTAAAAAACCCCTTGTCTTCTTTTTCCCCAGACCTTCAGAGCACAATTCCCTTCCCAACGATAATGTGAAAGAATGAGAAAAGACGCTGCAAAACCCCACCTCTCTCCAAAGCCCTGCACAGCAGAAGGGCCCATGTGCAAACCTCATGAGCAACCTTTGTTCTGGTGACATTTCCAGCCCAGTCACTAGGTCAAAGAGAGCACAGACAAGTTTAATTAAACATCCAGACTGTCTGGTGTTGCTTTATTATCACCTGAACCTTCCCACCGCTTCTCAAGTGAGACCTGAGGCACATAATCCTGACAACGAATTAACAAGTTTATCTTGGTTGATTGACCCAGACTTTGGAGCCATAGGAAAAAGAACAAGGGCTTGAAGTTCAGCGGAGCTTGGTGCCAACTATCACTCCTAAGTGACACCCCGGAGCTCAGCAGGAGCAGTTTGACTTTTCTTACCCAACGTCCTGTTACCAGCAGCCTGTGCAAACTGTGCAAATGCTGCAATTAGTATCAGAGATAAACCAGACCCATTAGTAGATGGAAGGGAACTCAATCTGTTTTACAAATGGAAATGAAGTAGCAGCCTCAATTATAGGATTTTTAAAAACATGCAATTTAGCAAAATGTTGATTTCCTTTTCGTTTACTTCGTTCTTTGTCTTTTAGATACTTCAGCTCAAGTAGCAGGCAGTATATTAACCGACCAGATTTTGGCAATGTATTTAATAATCAAGCTCAAATAAGTGCTCTTAGGAAATAATTTTATTTACAGTTCAGCTGGGGAAGAACATTAAAGCTTGAGTATTTGGGTAAAATTATTATCCTACAGTAATATATTTTGAAGGCATTTGAGCTGTAGATGACTAGTACTAGTGAGTCAGAGCACAGCATTTGACCTTTCAGAAAACTCATTATTTATTTGGGGTTATAGAGCGGGATTTGCCCTCCAGCTTCACCCAGCCAGGCTGGGCAGTCACCGTCGGCAACAGTTTTAGTACCTCACTCACCCCTCGTGTCCCCTGAGCCTCAGCA
>NW_008824543.1:659483-660142 GCF_000699105.1 Pygoscelis adeliae
CCTAAGCCACTGCACTTCCTCCTCCATGCAGTTGCTTTATGTGTGGATATATTTTACCATTCTGCAGCAAGACTGGAGTTTGGGAACACTGCATGAAGATACTTCAGCATGTACATGCCTGTATAATAACTTTTTTTTTAATTGGTCCAGCCCACGTTACTGCTTAAATAATTGAAGGTGCTCAACATTAAACATATTTTGCCATGCTTTCCCCATGGCACCTTTCCCACTCCAAACTGTTTGGAATCTGAACAGAGACTAAGCATTAACTAATTAAATTTCTCAAAACAAAGGTTAATTAGTGTGTTTATTTTGGATTATGTATATATTTGAATTATTAAACACTATATGGTACCATAAAAAAATAAAGGAAAAAAAAAGGCAGGATGAAAGGAGGAAACATTCGTAAGCCCAAGGAACAGCTTCTCTGGCTGCCATGCAGCCACATTAACCATTTGTTCACGACTTCAGCACGGCGCTTCTCTGGCGACCACCATCTGGGGAGGTTCGAAGACTAAAAGCATAAACCTTCCCAATCCAAAAGGAAGGTCCAGCAGCCCTGAACTGCGACTATAGCAGATTCACGCCATTTTAGGATGACAGATAGGGGAGCTGCAGAGAACCCATATTTGGCTCAGGATAACGTTATACCAAAGGCC
>NW_008824543.1:661147-671849 GCF_000699105.1 Pygoscelis adeliae
AAAAGAAAAGAAAAAAGAAAAGAAAAAAGAGAAAAGAGAAGAGAAAAAAGAGAAGAGAAAAAATAAAAAAGAAAAGAAAAAAGAAAAGAAAAAAGAGAAAAGAGAAGGAGAAAAAAGAGAAGAGAAAAATAAAAAAGAAAAGAAAAAAGAAAAGAAAAAAGAAAAGAAACGCAAAGAAAAGAAAAGAAAGAAGAAAAGAAAAGAAAGAAGAAAAGAAAAAAGAAAAGAAAAGAAGAAAAGAAAAAAGAAAAGAAAAAAGAAAAGAAACGCAAAGAAAAGAAAAGAAGAAAAGAAAAGAAGAAAAGAAAAGAAAGAAGAAAAGAAAAAAGAAAAGAAAAGAAAGAAGAAAAGAAAAGAAAAAAGAAAAGAAAAAAGAAAAGAAAAGAAGAAAAGAAAAGAAAAAAGAAAAGAAAAAAGAGAAAAGAGAAGAGAAGAGAAGAAGAAAAGAAAAGAAAACTCACAGGCACTCCTCAGATGAGGGATTATCCCTGAGTTATGCTTATCCAGAACCCAACCAACATCTGTAGAAGTTTCTATCCTGCTACCCCACATCAGTAAAATATAAACTTCAATATAATATTAGAGATGCAGTTTCCAAGGACACTGTCAGACGCACTCTGCTGGCACTTGCAAGGCGGCTGAAAAGGACAGTTCATTGAGGATGGGTGTCAGAAGCAAAAATAGGTCAGTTCCTGGTTTATCACCTTGTGATTGTTGCAGCACTATCAGGAGGAGCAATCAGAACTGTACCTGACACCTTCAGAGGAGGCAGAGGTAGTGTTGTAGCTGCTTGTTCTTACCCTGATGTCCTGTTCCTATCCCTTGAGGTCAGGATTCCTCCTCAGCCGTGAATCTCTGCCTAGATTGCCAATTATTTGCCACCAGACTTTGTCGGACTCATTACCTGATCAGGGGACCAAAATGGATAAACTCATTTTACAGCCATTGTGTATGAAGGAATGCAAATAAAACTGGCTCTCTGATTATTTTTTTTTCTCTACTTAACATTTCTTCAAATGCATTTTATTATGGAAATATTCTTTCTGCAGATCTAGGAAGGCAAACCTAATTAAAGTTACTTTATTGAGGGACCTTATACCAACACTTGCTTTAAAGAAGCAAGTTGTTAAAGCCAAAACTTCTTTTTAAACTCAAATATTTTTGTCCTGCTGCAGAAGAGAAAATATAAATTTGAATGATGGATATCTTAGAAATCTGATTTTATTCCCTTTTCTCCTTTCCTGATGGTCTTACGTTTCACATTCATACCCTTAGGGAAAATTGCCTGGGAAACTTTTCTGATGATGCATTGAAGGTCATCTACAGTAAATGTGATACAAAGTGAACCCAGATCTCAGGCTCTGCAAATGTTCATTATGTAAATTACAGGAGCTGTGAAGATGGAAATGAGGCATACAGATGCTGTTATGCACGAAAAAGCAGAGGGGAAACTTCAGATTTCCCTTCACTACAGAGGCGGTTGGTGTCTACAGGCACTCTCCTCCCTGCGGTATTTCTAGCATGAAAAGGTCTCAGATTCTCTGTGGGTGTTATTTCAGAAATTACTAGCTCCATGGTCCTCAGTGTAGGTCAAGGACTGGGATAGACTTTAAATTGATCACACATCTGGGGAGAATCAAGGGCCAGATGCAGCTGCAACCTGGATGGGAGGAAACGGGAAGGGCGTTTGTGCAGGACAATCACTCACCGTCGCGTCATTCGGAGCGTGGACGCTTCCCAGGGACCACTCCTTCTCCTCCGCCCCGTGAATGTCTGTCCAGTATCCTTATTTCTGGGATTAGTCTTGTTGATTGCCATTAGTCAAGACTAGTCCCGAGGAGGAATGTATCTGCGTTGTGAATTGCAGTGCAGAGACACACAAGTGGAGGAGATAAAGACTCAGCACTTGATTTCATGCATCCTTGGGCATATTACTTGGGAGGCCAGATTTTGAAAGATGTTAGAGATCAAAGGATGAAGAAAGATAACCAGCTTTGTTTTCAGATCTATTCCTGGGCACGTATTTCCCGCACATTTCAATAGGAAATGGGCACCCTTGTGCTTTTTTTTTTTAAATTACTAAATGCCTTTGGGTAGCTGGTTTCTTCATGAGGAGCCAGTGTACATTTAAACAGCAGACCTTAAATTGCACTTTATTTCAGTTTCCCACCTGAAAAGAAAGGAGTGTGAATCTCCCTTTCTTCAGTTTCTCCCAGGTCTTGCTCAGGTTTGAAGCACAATTCTACTCTAAGCAATAAATACCATTATGAGATACTCTAGGCCTGATTTCAAGAAGCAATGAGTACTCAGCAGCTAACGGTGTTCAGCAGCATCGAAACTCGGCTGCAGTGCCTCAAGTTCAGTTCCTCAAAAATGAAGGAATCAAAAACTTGCGACTGCTTTTGGTATTTTTGGCTTAAAAACTCATTAGGGAAGCCGGGATGCAGACATATTGATGATGGGGTGGAAGGACAACGCCGAGTCAGGCGCTCTCCCGTCAGGGGACTGGCACTATCCAGGGCAGATCGAATGGGAGAGCAGGGCTGAGCCTTCACCCACCAACTTCATTATAGATCTGCTCTGACCTGCAGCAAAAAAAGAAAGAAAAAAAGGAGAGGAGCAGTAAGACAACACTGGAAGGGAAATTCCAACTCCCTGACCCTGGGACAACCTCACCCTTCATGTTAATAGAGCAACAAACAGAGGAAAAATGATGAAATTGCCTCAAAATGAAAAAAGAAACAAAGATTTGTTGAGTCATCCAACAGTGTTCACATCAAGATATTTTGTTAGCAACTGCGCTAAAAGAGTAAATGTAACACATTCTAGTTTGGCTCTTCCTTTAACAGCGAGATTGATTTGCATTCACACATGGAAATCTGGTTTACAACAACGTTTTCTCCTTCCCCTTCCTTTCTTTCATTGTTTCCATCATGTATCTTGGCTAGAGAATCTGCTCTTGTGAAAAAAAACACACCAGACAAACCCGGGGCAGACCATTCCCCACCATGCACGTGTTTTCTTTGAGAGTTTTTTTTTTCTGAAAGGCCGTTTTGAGAAGCAGGAAGGTTTCGTCCTTGGCCCCACCGAGCTCCTGCACCGCCTGCCGTGCTGGGCGAGGGGAGCCTCGCTCCCTGAGGAGGAACTTGCTCTCCACAAGCCCCGGGTTTCGCAACGCGCGTAGGAAACATCTTGCGCTGGCCTTGATTTATGCAGAAATGTTAGCTAATCTCTTTTATGTAATCACCGATAGCTGTTTCTAAAGGCTAAGTCCCCAAAATGGAAGGCATGAATTAGAAGGGACGGATGCAGTTTGGCTGACTCTTTGTTCTGATTACAGCCTCAGAAAAAACCTAGTTAGTTCATGCCGATTTATGCAGGGGTTCAAATATGCCACACACCCACTTAGACGGGAGCATAGCGGTTATTTGCTGCTCAGCCCAGTTTCACAGTCTGATCCCGCTCACACCAAAGCCACTGGAATTGCTCCAGGTTTATTCCGTTGAAATGCGATCAAAGTCTGGTCAAAAGTCGCATTAAGACTGGGTTTTCATTTACCTTGGATCTCCTTGCTTGGCACCACCGCAGGCTTTGGGAGCTAAGGGCATGCCTTTCCCATTCAGAGCTGGTTGCCTTTGGTCACCCAGAATGACTCAGGGAAAGCAAAATCTCTGAAGTGCTTTCTGCTGCATCTCCAGGTTTATACTCTGCAGAGTGCCAACCTGAGGATCAGCCACCCACTTGGCTGACGTGGTTACAAGTTTCCCCAGCCTGCATGCATAATGGCACCTGAAGGAGTGATGTTCCCGGCACGTGTGGACGCCTTTGGTGCACAGACCAAGTCAATCAAACATGCATTTGGGGGTGGGCAGGGTGCGAACAAGCCTGGTGAGAGACTCAAACTCCTGTTCCTGGGAGAGAAGAAGATACAGTGTCTGCTCAGGCATCCCACCTTCCCTGCTTAGAAATAGATGCCTCTTGTTTTAGGGACAGAGAAATTGCCTGGCTCACGCACACTGATGGAAGACCCTCCTCTTTACGTTTTCCCCATGGAATAATGTTGCCGAATAGGGCTGCGGTTAGGTTCCTTTCCTCCACCATAGGAGCCAAAGGCTCCCATGCCGTGACTGACTTCAGGGGTAGCTGGAGCAGTCCCACTTAAAGACTTAGAGAATATTTTCCCATTTTATGCAAACTGAGCACCAGCTCTGTAAAAAGGGAAAGATTTATGCTTGGCAAATATTTCCAAGGAGCCAATATTTCCCTGTTACTTACTCGTGGCTTGTGAATACAAACCTCACACAGCTGGTACTTCTGCTAATGATCCCATTACAATATGTATTGAGCTGATACTCTGTGATATCTCATTGAGCTATTCATCCATGTCGGAAAGGATTTGTCCATAAAAACATCTCCTCTCATACCGTCATAGGACGCTGCATTCATTCCTCCGTCCTCTGTCATCTGATGCTGCCTAATCCCACTCAGTGACATCAATCACAGGGGGAAAATAAGACAATTAACTGGCAATTAATTAAATTATAAACTGTAAGGAAGAGCAGAATATTTGTAAACGTTAATAGCCTTATTAACATGCACATTACAAGCTAGTTGCACAATCTTAGGCTATGGATGTCTTTATACATACATGACATCACACAGACTTTAATCACGGGGTAACCGTTGTTCACCTCAAAGGGCTGCGTGGCGGTTGAAGGAACCTGCCCAGCCAGCCCAGAGCTGTGACTCTACAGCTGCTTTACACCTCCCCTCCTGCAGAAAGCTGGAGTAACAGATCACTGGAGCACGTGCCGTGCTGCAGCATGCCATCAGCTGCGGCTCCTGCAGCGTCCATGCTGCATTCAGGCCAGAAGGGCGTGGGGATGGCAATGCTCTACAGACAAGTGTTTCCTGCACAAAACAGGCATCTCGTGGTGTGTGTAGGCAGCGGGGAGCTCTACCCAGCTCCTGGGCTCTTTGATTCAGGCTACGAGTATGTTGACTTGCAACAACTCGGGGGCCGAGCACAGGCCTGCAGTGACAGCCACCCCATCCAGGGCTCTCTCTGGGATGGACCAGGCACCTGATCATCACGAGTGATGAGCCTCAGTTCCTTCCTCTGTTCCCTGCTCAGACAGTGGCCTGCTGGCTTTTTCGTCACAAGGACACACATGCTTTGGGCTAGGGCTGAAGTCTGAAAACCCATCGGTGACAGTAACAATGGATTATTATTATATATATCGCATATGCAATGTGGTTTTGGTTAAAATGATTTCCTGTAGGACTAGAGGAAAGTAAGTGGGAAGAAAACAACAGCTCAGGTAAGACACCCTCTGCAAAATCACAGTGGCTGTTACAAGGCAATGGCAGAGGCTCCGTCACTGAGGAACCGGGCTCAGAGATTAATGCATCCAGTAATGGTGCCTGACCACTGTTTAAAAGTCACGAGAGAGGAGGAAAAAACCCAACCCAACCAACCCATGAGTAAGAGCATGGAGCCATAGCCAGCCCCAAATGAGGTACTGGGACCTACAGCATTGCAATGGTCACGTTGCCACAGTATCACTACATGGTCCTCGGGTCCCCCCTGAATAACCTTCACACAAAAACCTCAAGGTACTGTCTCTCTTTATCATACTATTTCTGTAACATTTTTGTCTTGGAAAGGTGACTCAATCAGTCCATCTAATATACATTAAACCCTTGACTTTTTCCTAGTCTATTTGTTCCAAAAGAAGTACCTTGTGAAGTGGAGTGGGAGAGTCACCTACTAAAGCAGGGAAATTAGAGTATAGAAGATGGATTGAGCTGTAAATCAGGTTTGCCTCCAACAGCAGGTATAGTCTAACTAGGCTCTGCCATCCTCTCTCAAAATCAGCTGCATCCCAAATCTCAGCTGTGTTAACTCTGGTTCCAGTCCAGTGTTATTTCTGTAACACGTGAACTGGGGTGACATGCACCCAGCCCATTCGTTTATTTGTGGAGCGTGGACCGCTGACCGATAGCCAAGTGCTAATAAAAGCAGCGTTCTCCCTCCTGTGCCATTCTGCGCTATGTACTGGAGGCGGGCTGGACCTCTGGGCATACGGTGCTCGCTGTGAGCAGCCTGGGGTCATCAACCAGCAGCGGCTTAAGATTTTCATTCTTAATTTTGATGGAACTGCATTGCCACATTGTTTTCTCTTCCAGTTCAGCTCTATATTTAGCCAGGGATTCTGTCGGCTTATTTTTTTCAGTGAGGTTGGTAGCTAATGCTGCTCTGCTGTCGGTACGCCTGCCTCCCTTGTCAATGCGCGGGCTGTTCTTGGGATGCATGAGGCAGTCAGATGTGACAGAAGCTGAGAGGTTTCTTTCACAGCTAGGAAGAGAGAGGAGGGAGCCAAGCATTTCCATACCCACCCCTGGAGCTCCGGTCCCTGGTGAGGGCTGGAATCCGATGCTGACTGGCGCTGGGAACACCCACGTTCAGCTAACCTGACTGCAGCGTTCGCTGCAGGATAATTGGCTCTGAGGAGGCATTACAGCGAGAAAAAAATAAATTAATCAAACAAGATGGGACAACAGACATTTTAAAAATAACCCAGGGTGAAGCTCCAAGAAACTGTGATGACCAGGGGCCAGATCCAGATTCCCTAACCCCAGCTCATGTCTGGTGTAATTCTGACCTCAGCGGAGTCGCCGGGGCTGGCGCCGAGGCCAGTGAGATCAGAATCTGGCCCAAATCACTTGGCCTCCTGCTGCACCCCATGTTGTAACTATCCATGATGTTGACACATTCAACTTGCCACTCGTTTGTGGGACTAATTACACATTCGCATTTGTCTGCACTCGCTCAGCTCCTAGCAACTGCAGTCACAGTCCTAATTAAAATAATAGACTGAGATTGGTAACATTACTGATTTAACAGGAAATTAGAAGAGTTACGTTTGCAGAGCTTAGGTAATTGACACCAACAGCGCTTTTCTTGTAATGTGCATTCTGTGATTGATTTCGTTCCCCAGTCAGACCTAAAAGCAGCTTGGGAGCACATCCCACCATCAGATTACAGTACAGAGGAATTAAATGACTATTACAACACTGCCTGCTCTAGAGCTGGCAGCTGTGGGCTCAAGCATGGCTTTGAGCTTCCAAACCAAACATTAGACCTAAAATTATAAGCCTAATGTAAAACAAAACATGTTCGGCACAACATGTTCAGTTCCCCTTTTAGGAGCTTCCCTGCAAGGAGCTCATCTGACAGCACTCCTGCCCGGGAAGAGGGCTGCAGCCGACACAGGCGTAGCTTGTGTGTCCTTGGTTGCCTCAAATACTGACTCCCTTAAAACAGGGCACGGCCTAAAGATACTATAGGTTCCCATAGGCAGGTGGAAAGGCTCTGTGCACACCACTGACTGTGCAATGCACAGGGACACTCTGGTCATACAGTGGTGGAGCTGAGAGCCGACATTGATGGGGTTGTTCAAAGCGTGTAAGAAGATTTCATCATCATATTGAAGAGAGAAGGCTCTGCCATGCTATACCCATCCTGCAGCTCCCTCCACATGAAGAAGTTCTGTGTGTGGATAATATGGCAAGGCAGCAATATTCCCCTTCTTATGGAAGGGGAATCGGATCTCTGGAGATGGGCCTGCTTGTTCTCACAGTGGTGTAAGTCAAAATGGGTCCATACTAGCCTGTTAAAGATGAATCAGTCTTCCTCTGTTGAGAAAGCTTCTGACTCCACAGTCTTTGTATATGTTATTCATGAAATAGATCCTGGCATTTTCAACAAAACAGGCTGTCATGAGTATAATAGAGCAGTTGTTTCAAAAATGAGGTGGACTGGTTCAGTGTCAGCAGTTGCAACTGGGGCTGATATATTGCTATCACCTCTCACCCCAGAGCTTGCGGTCGCAAGGGCAGATGGGTTTCTAATCTGACCTCCTGAATGTCACATCTCCTTCAATTCCCTCCAGTTACAGGGCTGTGTTGTCCAGTAAGTTCCCTATACTGTGTTGCGCTGGGTAGTCAGTTCCTCTCAGAAAGGCACATACAGCCCCGTTTGAAGGCACCAAAATGGAGAACCCATCTCTGCCCTTGGTAGTTTCATCCAACTGACGGCCACTTCCAAAAGTGTTCTGCTCAACTCACATCCTTCTCTGCTACTTGAAGGTGCTCTGTGATCACTACTAAGCAGCATCTACAAACAGGTGTTCCTAAAGATCACATTTCTAAAAAAGGAGGAGAGTGAGAGTGGACAGTGCGGGGGACCTCAGGGGCGAGGACAGGGTGGGTGTTTGTAGGGTTTTACACAATGCCACCACTGCAAGGAGGTGTGATGCCTTATTAGATACACCCCCATGGCAGGGCAACCTGCAACACATTTTGGGTGACTGAAAACCATTCACTGGGTTCAACCAGTGACTTTATGCATAATGTTGCATGCCACACTGACTAATGCTTTTATATACCAAGAAATATTATTTATATCTGTACATCTATAGATTTGAGACACCGTCTTTGGAAGCGTACATAACTGCTGCCTGCTTCTGAAGAAATGCATCGCCTGTAAATTATTGTGAAAACTGTGTATGAAATGCCAAAATTGCATCAAGTTGAAAGAATATTAGTTACTTAATAGTCATATGCTCCTGTGGGCTCCTTTCTATTTGTGGACTCAGAAATGTGCTCGGAAGAACAAAGTACACGTGGTCTGGACTTTCTTGTCTGATATTAATCCCAGCACAACAGGGCTATAAAATGTTTTCATGAACATATATGTCTTCTACAGAGAGCTTCATGGAATAATACTGCCGAGAGAGCTGCAACGTAGGAAATACCCATCCACAGTTTATAAATCCTATCCATCTCGGCATGTCTCAGGGAGTATTATCAGGGCCCTGGAGATCTAACGCAAATGCTACTCTTGCAGCTTGCATAGATAATTGTTTATAAAAGTCTTCCTTTCCTTCTGCTGTGCCTGTGAACAATTATATCCAGAAGGCATTTGTTGTGTCCATCTCGTTTGGCTCCAACAGCTCCCAGAGGCATCGCACACGGGTAAAGCCCCTACCTTCCTGTTGGGCACGGACAAGAGGATTCGGCTACGCTGCAGATATTTCTCCCTGTGCTTTATCCCGTGAGAGCCAGCTTTCAGGTCGTAAATGAGAGTCTGGGCTTTAATCACTCTGCATGTGCACTGAAAGGAAGACTGGGGCATTTGCTTCTGGAGTGGTTCCGTATCCCACAATTTAAACCTCCCTGCTATTAGCAGATATTTGATCCCATAAATATTGGCCAAATGCTCAGAATGGATGCCTGCTGTTCACAATGATAGCATTGAGCTAGCCTAAAAATTAAGTGCGATCATCTTCTCCCCATGTCCCTCATTGAACCGTGCTGCCGCCTGTTACACCCCACCAACAGGGCAAATTGCTCTCAGTGCCGGCGATTCCCACCACCGCGAGGGCAGGCACCCTGTGTCCAATCCTGCCTCACGTGGAGTCGGTGGGGAAGCTCCGAGTGATTTGAATGGCCCGAGAAATTTATATCCCATGGGTCCGGGTTGGGGGAGAAGCATCAGCTCCAGACACCCGCGCCTGACAAAGCCACAGCACTGCTCACAGCTCCTGCCACCCGCCGTGGCTTGCTGGGCAGGAAAAAATACCAGTGGTAGTGACCAAGCGCTACAGGCAGAGGCTATTTCTTGCTTAATCCTTTGCTTTGATCCAAGCTGGGCAGGGAAATGTGCCCCGCACCCAGCCCACCCTTTCCATGCCTTCTCCCAAGGAGAAACGCAACTCCCCATCTCAAGGAGCTTCCAACCTAGCTACGAGTCTGGAGGCGATGCATGGGAAGAGGCAGACGGGAAAACGGGATGAGGCAACACTGACGAGCAGAGCACACAGCACCCCAGCAGCCTCACCGCTGCAATAAATTGTAAGCCTTATGGCAAAACCAAGTTGGAAACACATGAGAAAGCTTAAAATGGCTTGTTTGAACACCGAAGAAGGAGGTGATAGAATCTGTTTGATCCTGAATGAGAGACCGTGCGGGCACAGCGCAACTGCCTGGGAAAGTGAGAACAAGACACGTACACGTGTGCTGTGATAGAGCAGGTGAACGGGTGGAGGTGCGCCAAGGGTGACGCGGTCAACGGGATGGGCTAAGGAAGGCGATCTCTGCAGCTGCCTTCTGGATGGAGCGGAAGAGAGCAGGCTCGGACCTGTCCGGGCGAGAGAAAAAGGATGTTGCAGCAACCGGGCTGCCGGGAAGACACCGACAGCCTGGGCAGGAGCGGGAGCCGGGCAGGAATATGGAAGAGGCTGTACCATAGAGATGCAATCCAGGAAAAAATCCGCACGTCTTAGACACAGCCCGGAGGTTTAGGATAAGGTAAGGGCGGTTATAGTTTGCTGGTAACTTAACCCCAGATGCCAGCCGAAAGTGCTACGTTGTTACCAACAGCAGCCACTGACAAGCGGAGCCGGGCACACGCAGACCGTTTTGGATGGGGCTCCTCATGGCCTAACCTCTGAAGGCCTTAGCGTTTTGCTAAGGGCCATCTCCGAACACAGGAAGGTGTGAATCTGGTTTCCACACGCCTGCAGCGTTTCCCCAGCCGGCTGAGGGGAGAGTCATTGGGGGGCCATGGCTGAGGGGAGAGTCATTGGGGGGCCATGGCTGAGGGGAGGGCCCCAGGGGGGGTGAGGGGAGAGCCTTG
>NW_008824543.1:672504-686614 GCF_000699105.1 Pygoscelis adeliae
GGAGGGGCCGGCCTGTGGGGGGGCGGAGGGGAGAGTCATTGGGGGGCCATGGCTGAGGGGAGAGTCATTGGGGGGCCATGGCTGAGGGGAGAGCCCCAGGGGGAGTGAGGGGAGAGCCTTGGGAGGAAGCGGTTGAGGAGGGGCCACTGAGGGGAAATGGCACAGGAGAGACCCCTGAGGGGAAATGGGTGAGGGGAAGCAGTTGAGGGAAGGCAACTGAGGGGAAACGGTTGAGGAGGGGCCACTGAGGGAAATGGCTGCAGGGAGGATGCCCAGGGGAGACCCCTGAGGGGAAACGGCAGAGGGGAGGCGGCTGAGGGCCACTGCTCTTGTCTCTGGGTGTCCATAGCCTCTTCTCATGCGGCCTCTGGTGTTCACAGTCCTGTCAAACCTCCTTCCATTCCTCCATTTAAACACCCCACCCCGCCACCAGCCTTCCCACAAAACAAGCCAAGGGAAGGAGCAGGGAGGCTGCGGGAGCGAGTGATGGTGCCATTTCTGTGGGGCTGTGTTGCCCACAGCCCCTCGCGCAGGGGGTCCCGGGCCCGCAGCAGCCCCCCAGCAATCTGACTAAACCTGTGAGATAGATAGATAGGCTCCCACGACTAATGGGAGGGACTCCAGGGCCAACACCTCTATGACATCAATCATTTTTCCTAAATATACAAGTCCATATTGCGACTTGTGTTGTCTGCTCTGCCCAAGCCCAGAGGGGGAGGGGAGCGCGATATAAAGGCATCGTCAGGCTGTGCCTTCCCATTCCTATACCAAAGATAGAGAATATTACAAATTTAATAGATCTTCTTCATAATTCATAGCTTGCTTGCGGAAAAAAAAATCATAATAGCTTGGTGTGATATGTCAGGCATCTATAATTCATGGCGCTGAGATCACACAACCACCATACAGTGGGAGTTCACTCCACAGAGTTGAGATGTTTGTAATTAATCTGTGAAAAGAGAAACAAGGGCAATAAACTAGGAGGGACAGTAAATGAGGGGCAGATCCTGCCACCCGCACTGACGTGGAATAGTACTCGGCCAGAAAGCTTGAATAATTCCTGTCTAAAATCAATAAAATTAGCCAAGACGTGGGGTAAATAGTAAATTTATCACTGGCTGGTTCATTACAACACACAGTCAGATCGACGCAGACTGTACTGCCCTTTTGGGCAACGAGGTGCCAAAAGCCGCAGGACGGCCTATGCTTAAGCTAAGCTTGGATCAAAGTACAAGGAGCCAAGAGCGCTCGAGTCAGGTCTTGCAGCCGCAGAAGTGGTGCAAGGGAGCACTGAGGCAGAATGGTGGGGACCGGAGGACTCCCTCCACCCTCCCCGTCCTGCAGGCTGGGGGACGTTGGTTTGGAGAAGTCTGAGAAGCTTGTGATCTGCTTGGAGCATTTGCATCAACCTCATTGACTTCAGTAGGACTGGGGCGTATGCTGAAGTGCTTTGCTGAACAGGGAAGTTTCCTTGAATCAGAGCCTGAGCAAGGATTCGAACAATTTGTGCTACAAACGAAGATTGGCTGCAGCGGTGGAATGAGCCGGTCGCTTCCTAATTGGAAACAGTGAGCTGGAGATCTCCAGGACCCCCTTCCTCTCGCTATTGTCTATTTTCATCCTGGTGAAGCTAAAGCTGGTAACTGTGATGCAACAGCTTAAAAACTCTCTGTGGTTTTTCACAATAGACCAACCGTTTCCACTGGTTTTCAAACGACGCAGGGAAATCTTGTAAGACTGCACGGCCAATCAAGAAGAGGGGGGAGAAATTAGTTTCTTCTAAAGTGGATGCTACAAGGAAAATGAAAAAAATCCTTGTCCTTCTGGGAGTTTGTCTAACGTGTGGCTTTAACTGAACAAAAATGGTGCCAGGCCCATCAGACAAAGCCGTGTGTCACAATTAAATCATTCTAATCTGCGATAAACAAGCCACAGGGTAGAGGGGCATCATGGTGAGGCAGGAGTGACTCCAAAAGGAAGCCCAGGCCTTGCTCCCAGGGAGTTGTGATAGTGCCAGTGCATGGATGCTGGAGGCCAGAGGCATTCATTGTTTTGTTTACTCATTTGTGACTCTCTCAAAAAATAATTGGTTTTCTTTTGCTGCTTGTTTGTTTGTTTGGTTGGCTGTTTGCATTCTTTGGATTCAATTTCTCCTGCAATATGGCCTTAATTTGCATTGCGAGGATCCGTGTTTGTTTATGCATTTATTTTGTTCATTTATTTATTTTTTTAATTTTAATTACTCCTAGGCTGCTGGCCCTGCAGAAGGACAATGGCCACGTGGTGACGAGGAGAATCAGGAGGTGCAGCCCCAATCTCCACAGCCGGTACAGCTCCCATCCCAACCCCGACACCTGCGCGATCTTGATTGCTGCTGCTCTTTGCAGGCAGCTCTGGGCCTGAGGCACAAGGGGTACTTGTAGGGTGGTGCCTGTACGCTCGATATAGTGTTAACGGTGTAATCCACGAAATTGCCCTGTTTATTGTCCCCACAGCATTCTTGGTCTAACCCAAGTCGAGTTTGGGCTCTGCGAGTCTCAGTGATGCCCTCTGGTGACACGGACCCACGGGAGCCACTGGCAGCACACAGGTGCTGGCTCCAGTGGGGCCACGGTTGGCAGAAAAGTCCCACGGGAGGGCACTTTTCCCGCTGTATAGGTCCTCAGGGGGAAGTAAGTAGACATTGGGAATTTATCAGGTTTTCCAGCTTCTCGTCTCTGCCTGCTAATCAGTTTCTGCCGCGCGAGTCCCTTCAGAATCCCGGTGTTTTTCAGCATCTGGGAAATAGCTTAAGGGAATGCTTGAGCATCCACCTGCTTCACAGTGATGTTGTGGGCAGTCAGGAAAAGGGCCCCGTGACCCACAGATCAGGTGCCCCGATGAGCTGATCCAGTTATCACAAAGCAGAACATACTGGAATTAATGATTTTAACCTTAACTGGCTCTAACATAGCTATCCAAAAAGTGTGTGATTGTGCTAATCCGCCCCAAAGGAGCGTTGTGAGGCCCGATTCATTGTTGTGGGTATGACGTTGAGAGTTCCTGACACAAAAGACATTGTGCAAGTGCACAATATTTTCCTCTACATTTTATTGGTCTTGCCTAGGAGCCTCCTGTGGGTGAAAAGAGCAGCCTGGGTACCTAACCCACGTCTAACAACGGGACCAGGGCAGTGCTAAACTTCACTCTGCCGTTATTTTTTTCGGTGGTGTTTGCATGATAATATTCTGTGAGGGAAATGATACAGAAATCCCTGTTATAAAAGGAAGGGTGGATAGATGGGTGGAAGAAGAGGACTGTGTAATGGTTGTCTTTTCTGTCTACAGCCCAGCAAACACAACACAAACTTGGACTGAATTACCCCAAAACATCACATGCGAGCTTGCCCTGGATTTAATGACTGGGATCCACAGTGCCTGCATAGATCAGATGTAACAGTGGATGGCAAGAACGGTGGAGCAGCAGACACGCTGGTCCGATCCAAGCCCAACGAATAACATCTGCACCTATCCACCTGGGTTTCACAGCACGCGCAGTCCCAAAATGTGCCTTTAAGCCTTAGTGAAAGGATTGGTTTTCCAGCCTTGGCTCTTAAACCCTTGCGAAAAGCCCAAACGCTGTGCTACTCTC
Source organism: Pygoscelis adeliae (assembly GCF_000699105.1). Taxonomy (NCBI): domain Eukaryota; kingdom Metazoa; phylum Chordata; class Aves; order Sphenisciformes; family Spheniscidae; genus Pygoscelis; species Pygoscelis adeliae. Next base: position 676,135 of record NW_008824543.1, read on the forward strand.
CCCTGGCTGGACTGCCTGGCACCTCTGCAGCTGTGGTCTTCCTGCTCATCCCCAGTCTTCCCCTCACATCACGTCCCGGTGGTGGGGGTGCTGTGTCACAGTGGCTTCGGCACAGCAATGTGTCTCGGAGGTTTCAGTGGGAACGGTGGGGGCTACAGGAGAAAATGCCCTTGGCTGCCTCCAGGCCAGGGGAGAGAGAACAGTTTCAAAAAAGACCTTTTGAATTTTCACAATCTGCTTTAAAAAAAAGGAAATAGGCAGAGAAAGCCAATCTGGGTGTATAAATAACCAGTAAATGGCAGGGTGTTCACCCTTCCCACACTGTGGATTACCTAACACATCGCATCGCTCGCTACAGCTCGAGATGGGGGAGCTGCCAGCAGAGCAGTGCCATGCCTGATAACCGGAACAGCCCACAGGATTGCAAGCTAGCATTCATGCTCTGAAACGTAAACAAGGCAGAGCCTCCTCCTCGCCGCTTCGAATGCAGTCACCCCGCGTCCCGGGGGGGGGCTGGAACAACCCGCCGCGTGAGATTAGCCAGGCCAAATCAAAGAAGAGCAGACGTGTGTTGGAGGGGAGTTATGGAAACACAAACAAAAATGGTCCAAGCTTCCACATTTTCTCAGGAATCAGATACACAAAAAGCTCAGGGGTCCTCTCCCTTACCCAAGCAGTCAGGACAGTGCAGGAAAGGCCACGGCAGAGGGCTGTAAGCCCCAGCTTGGCCTTCCGTGGGGTCACAGGACGCAGAGTTCACACCACCCCTTGCTCGTCACGCCCCCTGGTACACATCTGCTCAGTGCATGTTTTTCCTCCGAGCTCAAAACCTCCCCAAGTGTCTGCCTTCCCAGTAGGGTGGTGAATTAGGAGAGAGCCAGCAAATCGCCACAATCCGTAATAGTAATAACGGCACCTTTCATCCAACAGTCTCAAAGTGCTTGGCAAAAACAAAGCGACTAATATGTCCTCCTATCATCACCCCGGTGAGACAAGCGAGCAGTATTATACATTGCGTAGTGAGTGAGCAAGACCCGAGACGGGGGACTACACCTGTGTGGTGACACAGTGCAGGCAGCAGCGGCACAGCAACCGAAGCCCGAGCAGCATCTGCTTCTAATCACTTATCATTTTGAGTTGGCCTCTGCGTTCAAATCAGTTGCCAGGCTTTTGGTAGCAATTCTTTAAATAGAAATAGAATGAAGGTGGATACCCATTTTTTGTACCTGTCCCCTTCCTGCTCTGGACTCATACCCAAACTTCTCGGTTTAACCTTGTCTTTATGGTGCATTGAAATCAAAACACTCGTGAACATCCTGAAATGCTGGGGATTTTCAGCTCAGATCTGAACTTGAAGCTGTTCTCCCAGGCTTTGCAGTGCTTGCTATTTTTAGCTGCATGTCAAAAAGTTGAAGCAGCACGTGGTAAGATGTTATGGCTCTTAAAGTCACTGTAAAAATGTTCCAGGGAATGGTACCAATTCATCAAAAGTAAGTTCGTTGCGTGAGATAACTCTCTGACCTTTGGTGTTGTGTTGAATTTGTGGGTCACTGGCTATTAACGTTGCTGCAATTTCTTTAGCAATAACCCAGTGATTACGGAAAGGGAAGTAGCTATTAATATGGTAAAAGGCACACCTAAGTGAGGATGTTTACTCATGTAGGCTGAGAGGGGGAGGGCTAGACACCCTTCAAGATATTTTCTGTAGCTCTTTTTTATGATACTAAAGATAAGGACTTATTCGCCCTTCCCCCAAGACCTGACAGAGTATTGCAGTTGGAAAACAGTGCCCTGGCATTTGAAGCGAAGGATGTGAAGACAGACAGCAGGCAAAAAGAGGCCCCTTCGTTGGCTGTGAAGCCAAGACGATCTGCTTACAACACACATGGAGGCTGCAAGATGACCTTTCTTTCACACCCAGACATAGCAGGTCTGATCCATGCTTCTGAGGCCCTCCCAGGAGTGTCCTGTAAGAAGTCATAGATGGTTTCGTGGCCCGGGGTGGCTGGCAGTGGCCCCAGGAAGCTGGGGACGAGGGACCCCTCTCTGCCTGGCATGTTGTCTCACCTGCCGGTCGTTGCCCCACGCAGAGATGTCTGTAAGCCCACTACCTGCTTGATTACCACTGCTGGGACTTCTATCAGTCAGTTCAGCCTTGTGGTTTTAACGCTGGGATACCCCATGTTAGATCCCTGATGCTGTTGATATGAGCAAGAAGCGTTGTGCAGAGCAGGAGTGGGGGGATTACCGGCAAGAAAACGAAAGAAAGAAAATTGCCCTATGATTGATGGATGGGGAGAGGAATATAAGGCCAGAAGCATCTTCCACAGCACCAAACAGAACTGCATGTCTCTGCAGCAAGATTCTCATCTTCTCCAAACCTATGGACAATGAGTAAAGGTAACCAGCCATATCCAGCATAAATTCAGGCAGACTACACTTTGCTATGCTTCATTTCTGCAGGAAAGTCTTCTGCTCCGCCTGTGAAAAGCTGCTGTATTTAACAAGCCCGAAAGTCTGCAGAATAGACGGTCTGCTCAGAGAAGCACTGCAAAACTCAGGCAGGGACAAAGATCTGGATGTCAGGGAAGAAAGCAGAGGGGTTTTAGCGGCCCAGCCACACCACTGACGGGAAGGGAAGAGCCACAGCTCTTCCTAATAGAGGAGGAGCTCGGGCATTCGCTAGTGTGGGTTGCCACAAAACCGTACCGGTCTCAGGCTGGTTAGGAAAGTGTAGTCCTACCTACACTCCATTATGAGCAGGGTGGGCTGATTTATAGTCCTACATGCAGTTATAGCTTAATAATAACAATAAAGATGGTTCTCAGGCATTCCAGCCCTCTACACCCACATCACCTTCTTGCCTCTGCTAAATTTGCTTCTGATTTACGGTCGCATAAGCAAGATGAAAATCAGACACCTCAGTTTCCAGACGGTCTGGAACTAATGAAAGGGAAAAAGAAGAGGACGTTTTCCAAAAATGGCCTGGGTTTATCTCTGCCTGCTTTCAGAAGCATCTATTTTGGAGCTCCCATGATTAGGCTAGCTGTAAGTACAACTGTCCCCACGGCTTTGTTGATAAATACTGAACTCCTGACATCCCGCCTGGCAAGTTTTGTGAAGTTTTGTTGAAGTAAAGCTCCTCAGTTTATTTTGTGCTGTGTAATCATTCAGGTTTCTGGGACTATTCCCTGCAGGAACACCCTTCTGCTCTTACTCTCATTTCTCTCACAATGTGCAGCTTAGTTTCTTCAGTCCTTCGCTCATCAAACTGTCTTTCCAAGATGTTGAACCTCAGCCATATTCTTCACATGTTTAGTTCACAGGAGAGTTGAATCCTCACGGACTGCTAACGGCCACACAGTTAATTAGCTATCCTCAGCTATATTTTTCACCTAGTTTGGATGCATGCTTCTGAGAAACCAGCAGGTTTGAGAGCCCACGGCCCTGAGCAATAAAGCAAACACTGCATCTGCTTCTCCCATCCACCTTGCAGGGCTTCATTCACCTACTGGGAGTGACATGGGGAAAGCAATTAAACATTTATAGCTCTGTAACCTGGCATGTCTGTGGGGCAGCCTCCTGCATCTGACCTACACAGAGCGTGTCTTGGCTGCATTTTCTCCGTCAGCTTGGCGTGGTCCCCAGCCTACTGACCAGCAGGCCTGTCTGTATCCCACACCATTAAAACAACCCCCTTAAAGGCTTAGGGCAGGAGGCAGAGTCCTGCCCATGCTGAGGCTCGGGCTCTCACTCATGTCCCTGGGGTACCTGAGGTGCACACAGGTCTCGTCACAGAAGACATCCCTGTCCACCGCGACAGTTCCTTGTGCCCACTGGAGCTTGCAGCAGTGGCATTTTTATGGCTTTTCCTAAACAGGTTTTAAACACTACTCACCTGAGGCCGAGGGCATCCCTACTGCACTAAAGCAAGCGATGTGGGCAGATGTTAGGTGACTTACGGCTCTCGGCAGCCTAAGGTCAGCTCCATACGCTTCATCTTGCTGTGGCAACACAGCTTCAGATAGTTACCAGCATTAGTTATCCCCTGGTACTTGGTGTCACTAGAGGCAACCTGAACTTTGGTGCTCCCTTGAAGCCCACCCTGGGGGGGACAGAGGAGCTCTGAAGCCCCATGGAGGGTACGTTGGGTGGACTGCAAGCTTCTCGTGAATGCTCCACCCAGGGCTGCTAAGGCGGGGGGGGAGGGGGGGGTGTGAAGGGGAAGTGAAAGGGCCAGTGGCCTGCCTTTGGGTTGTCTTTGGGTTGCTGTTCCACCTCACGATGCCTCTACTCTCCCCTGCTGGCATTAGCCGGGGGAGCTCTTGGCCCTCAACCAGCAGAATGGCTGGAGCAGGAGATCTAGATGTGCTAGTAAACATTTTGAAGACAGAAAATAAATCCATCTGTCTCTGTAAGAAATGCTGCCCCCAAGAGAAATTTCTGATCATAGGCAAGGCTAAGTGCACAGGCACCAGCGAATTCACCACCAGCATTGATTATTTCATTATAAATTGCTCACTTGCTTTTTCACATTTGTTTCTGAACAGAAATGAAACACCGGCTACTGAAAATAACAACAGCTAATACACAACCAAAAACCTGACTTGCATATGAAAACACTGGATTTTCCACAGGGGCTTTCCCACTGTTTAAGCTCCTTTAAACTTTAAAGTATGAGCTACATTAAGATTATAAAAATGTACTGCCTTAGCTGCTGGATTTTTCACTGTGCTGAAAGGAAGACAACTGCTCAGAGGCTGATGGAGAAGAGCAATCTCAGTATTAACAAACAGTTAATGCACCGACATTGTTGATTGATGGCAGAGATGAGGATGTAGATGGAGGAATTGGGGACTTTCCAAATCGTAAAATGGGGAAAAGAAACCAGTCTGCTCTACGAGGGCTGGAGCTACGTAAGTCAGACACCTCAGGATACCCAGCAATGGCCTCCTCAGTGACGCTGAAGTCACGAGAGACCTCCTCCTTGTTTTAGAGTAGTTGTTTAGTGGAAAATATTGTGAAGGATTATTTCCCGAGAGTCTTTTGCACAAAGCACATGGCCCCCTACCTACATGGCAATAGCTGGTGTTCAGACACCACTAGAGACACCTGGGGCTGAAAGGAGACTGGGGAAAGGCAGGTGGCTGGTGAGTGGTGAATGTGAGTGGAGAACGAAGAGCAGAGCGGAGAAGGCACATTGATTCTTGACTCCAGGAGTTAAGATGGCCTTGGCAGCACTACTCCTCTTGTGTCTCCTGCCTGATGGCTTCAGCAGTGGCTGGAGGCCAGCAGAAGACTTCCAGTGCCATGATGCAAGGCCCAGGAGCAGTAGGAGTAGGAGACAGGACTGATCCTGGAAGAGCTGTAGAGCTCTGTGGCTTTCCACGAGTGGGCTGCGACCTTCTTCACCCCCGTGGAGTGAGTAGAGAGAAAGCGATTTAGTAGTTTGACCTTTTCTCAGTACAGGACTGGTTGCAGTAATTGGTTTCTTGGGGTCTTCTCTGGCCTATGAAGGAAATTTCTCCAGGAGACCATAATTTGGCCCATTAGTGTTTTTATTTTTCCTACATCCTGAGCTGAAGGTAACTGGAAGAAAAAAGGTTGCATTGTACTGTATGACTAACAGCAATCTTGGCACTGAAGCTGAGCCAGGCAACTCTAACGGTACAGAAAAGGTGCTCCCACCTAGGTAGGACATTTTTGTATTTGCTGTTCCATGGCCTCTTCCCCATGTGACGAGCCATGTGCAATTGCTGACAGCACATCTGGTGCGGGGCTGGGTTTACACCGTCTCATTCTCTGTTTATAGGGGTGATTCATCTTCAGAAACACTGGCTACTGGATGCCGTTAGAGGAATATTGCCCATGATGGCACGCTCCATGGTTCATTCTAACCTTTGATTTTCTGGGTGACATCAAATGATGGGAGTGGTTTTCTATGATCACCTGTATTTGTACAGGCAAGTACAAGAATGGGCAGGTAGATGGGAAAAAAAATGTGTCTCATGTGTAGAGAGGACGAAAACAACTCCACGAAAAAAGAAAATAGGAGATGAAAAGGTAAATACTTCCTTTCTCCCTAAGGCACAGTCAAGAAAAGCCATCATCATTTTGCTCAGACACTAGTATAACCTCATGTTTCCCACAAAACCTATTTCCCCGAGATCAGTTTGCACATATCAGGTTTTGTCCATGAATACTCATGAGACACAAATCAGTCCCTTTAATCCATGATTAGTATGTCACCCCACGCTCAGCAGTTGCATCATGATTTGGTGTTATTGCTGAATGGATGCTGTGCTATTTAATTGTTTTTTGCTTAGTGATCTCTTCACTCTGTTAATATTTAATTATCTTTTTCCATCCCTCTTCCTACGCCCAAAAGGCCTAAAGAATAGGAAAAAATCTTTCATTTTCTTAGGCTTCATCTGCTATTGTAAGAAAATACCTATTCATAATCTACTGTAGGTGATAATGATGATATACAGTCATAATGCTGGAATTCTTAAGTGGTTGCCACTGCTGCTTTATAGCTGAGAAAAAAAAAAAAGACCCGATTTGAAATAAAGCAGGTTAGTATGCTTTATTTGCCTCTTCCAATGGTTCGGATAATGAACAAATTGTCATCTTTACATATCCTCTGCCAGATTCCGAGCTGAGTGCTGCACACAAGCCTGAATGACAGTAAACAATGCGCTGCCTGGTGCTTTGCATGCTTTGCAGAAGTGAATTCATGAGAACAAATTAGATCTTTGATTGATCCTTTAAACAAAAAGAAAGGAAAACAGTAACATTAATTTATACAAGCTCTAGCTGCATTGCATTTTTTATAGTGATCAATATTCTGGGCATTGTAAGCAGCAGCTTTACATAATAAATAGCTGCATTATGTAATGCTAGTTAAATTTAGAAATGGTTATTTTATTACCTTTAGCGCACATAAAAGAGAGAGTGATAGAGCTGGAGCCCAGGAGCTGCCGCTGTCTGAGGATGCGGAGAACAGCTGGGCCTGGCTGTGCACAGCAAAAATAAAACCCGAAGCCTGATAAAGCAGCTCGGCTCAGGCTGGATGCTCTGGGTCGCCGTCAAGCATTTTGGTGGGGGTGGCGGGGGTGGGCTCCGCTCCGAAACATGGCATGCTCAGGAGCAAAACATCTCTGCACAATGGAGATGGAAGATTTATTATGAAGGAATGAAATGGGCTACTTTTGTTCTCCCTGGTGTCCCTATAAAGCTTTTGTTTGACAGGCTAGTTTGGGCTCTGGTTAGCTACAGTCTCTTCTGTGTAGCTACTGGCTGCTTTGAGACCAGTTGTGCGCAGACTATAGATCAATTATCTTCCTGCTAGGGATAAACAGTGTTTTCCTTTTTCCTCTTCGGTAGTGTTCGCTATTATCCTGGAGCATAGGAGCCCTTTCTTTTCCTTCCCAGCCACATGCACACACATGCAGATGGGTTACTGGAGGGAGGGGATGGAAGAATTCAAATTTGTTGCATTAATCTTAATAGCCTGATCATCTCGCAGTCTGCTGCTGCTAACTTGGCGTTCAGTGTGCTGCCCATTTACAATAAGCTGGAAGGACGAACCCTTTTGTTATAAATAATTACGAGACATCTCAATCCAATAAACGCACTGAAATGAGAGCCTCTGAAAATGTGAGTTTGGAAAAATACAGCTGAAGAAGGAAAGTCCCATTGTGAAATCTTTAGCTAAGCAGGAACACTGTTGTTTGGATGTTTCATAACGCACAGGGAGCTCCAATGTGGGAAATGAGGGGACTGTACTTCGGACATCAGAGCTTAGACATTTCTTCTGCTTACTGTGGTTGGCACCCATTTATTGGGGGCTGAAGCGCTCTCAGAGGGGGCTGTAGTTGGAGCCAACCTCCTGATGGAGTTAAGTGCTCTCTGTGGCCTGCACTCTGCATTGCAATTATAGGGCTCTGACTTACAAGTTAATCTAAAGCAGCATCAAACTTAAGTAGAATTCAGATCTGGGTCATAATTTTACAAGGAGAGCCCGTAGGTTCTTAATGGACTGAACCAAAATCCTGATTCGGAACAGCATCCAGCTTTTTAAAAACACGGATTTGGACCGATATCAGGAATATCTCCAATAATCACGTGTATTTGATTTTTCTCAACTACTGTTCACAGCTTTAGTATAAATAAGAATCCTGCCCAGCATCTGTTGTGCCTGGAAGTTTTCAGACTATTGAGCAGCACGTAGCCGCTTCAGAGAAATCATTAAAAATTACTTAGCTGAGCCGGTGTGAGAGACAACGAGTTAAAGCTGAATTTCATTTGAAAGTAAACTTCGCAAAAGCAATGAATTTTCTCAAAGGCTGACTGCTCTTGATTTACAAGGATGTTCCCAGTCCTGATTTCAATTAAAGAGAAATCCTCAGGCATTTCTGCAGTTCGGCGTTGTTCTTTATTCCACATTTTTATATATTGAGTAATAAACAAAACAAACAAAGACTGTATTCTGCAATGAACTACATACGTCCTGTGCAATCTCGGGGAAATCAATAGGTCAGAGTCTGGCCCTGGATTGCCTCAGTATCAGTTGTCAATAATTCCCCCAGCTTTAGTGGAGTTTACATCTGTGTAAGTAAAAAATGAATGTGGAGATACAAATCTGTCTGTATATTCCCCTAAAAACAGTGAAAAAAAAATACTGTAGACTCCACTCCTTTATACAGAAGGAGAAATAAATAAATAGGTAGCTGGCATTGTAAATTCTGATTTATTTGCCAGGCCTCCCAAAACCATGAGAGTACATTTCAAAAACAGCATGTTAAGCCAAGCTTTGGGATCTTTTTCTTTGCTTTCTGCTTGTTGCATCTCTAGCTCCTGGTTCTCTCGCTGGGGTCTGCAGTTCACAAGGACCAAGACCTTGTTTGTACAGTGGTGGCTGAGTCTCACATAGCACGACAGTGAGCACTGTGTCTTTAAATAGTAGTGATGATGATGATAAAAAAACTGTTGTTGACAATTTGGTTTTCTTTGCAAGTGCTGAATTACTGATTTCTTTCATCCCGCTCCTGGTAATGTTTTAATAACTGTGTACGTTTTTCACCGCAGCAGGCAGCGCCGATGAGTGCCAAGGCTGAGCTGGGCGCTGGGGGGGACGGCTGGGGGGTGTTGGGGTGTGTGTTTCCTTCCAGTTGCCTCCTGCCCCACCAGCCCCAGGACTGGTGGTTACGCTCTGCACCGAGCAGGTCCTGCCGGCGCTCAGCGCAGGTCTTTGGATGTGCATGCAGCTTTTGAGGTTACGCACCTGGGCTTTGCGTCTTGCTCACGCAGGAACGGATTGCATGGAGTTAGTGCTTGAAGGGGGGGATTTGTTTTCCATCTATTAATTAAAGCAAAGTAAAAGGAAGGTAAGACAGGGGCCTTTGTCACCCTGTGAGGTCAAAGGGACAAAAATCCCATGCGGTCCCCCGCCTTGGGAGGGGAAGGAGGCAGAGGGTGGTGGTAAAAGCATCTCAGCAATGGCTGGGGCAACTCTGTGACAGAGCAAGGAGTCAAATGGGCTCAAGGTGCCAGGGCTGTGTCCCCACCCCAGGCCCTCCTCCCTGCCCGAGGGCGAACAGGCAGCCTTATACCTCTGGCTTAACACTTTCCTGGAGAGATAAAATATTCAGATTGGAGACATTTTAATGTCTCACTCTATTCCTGTTGTAACTGAGTCTTGTTTTTAAATAGATCAGATTTTCATCCCCATTTAAGCCAGCATAAATCAGGAGTTAATCTAGGCAAAGTCACGCGGCTCTACTGAAGCCCATGGAAAGGCACTTGCAGGAGATCGCAATCAGGCCTTGTGCTTGCAGAAAATGCTCACTGCACTGGGAGAGCAAAACTGTGCTCCGGAGCCATAAATATCATAACACACCTTTTGACATGGGCTCTTCAGATCTCCCATCCTCTGTTACAGCCTGGCTGGAGCTTGCCCAGCGTGTGCATGAGGCTCCACATGCCCTTTAATCCTCCCCACGTGCTTCTTCCTAAGTCTTCATTTGTATGCACACACTTAGTAATCACTCATTCTGGCCATAAAACCTACAGGATTTTAAATTGAACTGAAGTCCCAAATGCTTTAAAAGAATTTATGTTGCATAATTGTACTGGTTTGCCTGAAAACAAACAATGATGTATAGCTAAAATATTCTCTCAGGGAGATGACTCAGATCCTTCCTTGTGGCTTAGACCTTGCTTGGCTGCTGATGGTGCAACTTGTAATCTCTCCTCTCGATGCAGGGCAAGGGAAGACAAACAAAAGACTAATGCACGGAGCAGGGGGCATAAGATGAGAAAACACAAGTTATTTGGAGCTTTTGGAGGCACTCAGTGCTTTAATTTGTTCTGAATCAAGGCAACATTGGAGATTATGGAAAAGAAAACCAAGCCCCATCAGTATTACACATCAGCCCATCTGCAGGTGGAAGATTGTGGCTGGGTTTGTGCTGGTTTT
>NW_008824543.1:686625-696656 GCF_000699105.1 Pygoscelis adeliae
GCAAAGCAGCTGTGTGCCGGGTGGCTCCCAGCCACGAGGGCAGCCTGCAGACAGCACAGGACACAGCTGTACGAGTGGGGTGCGTGGATCTGGGGTGGGTGGGTTTCCCACCCTAGGGTGCCCTGAAATGATGCGGCTTCCCAAAATGCCGCTACTGCTGCTTGGCCCCATGAATGGGCAGGTTTGGGTATTTTGTAGTCCAAGAAGGTTGCGGGCAAGTCCCTTGTGTCTGGACGTCTCATTGCCAAGGACTGTGCAGATTATCCTGGTAGCTGGGCTGCTTTGTCTGTACCGTAGAAATGTTTTTGCCACCGAGTCAGCAGTTCGTGTGGTTTTTGCTGTCACTGTTCTCACTTTAATCATCTTCCCATACTTTGTTTTCTCTAATCATGCTTTATGTCCCAAGGACATAATCTGACTGTTGGTAATTAAGTTAATTTTTCAACCAAGGCTCCAAAACAGATACGAAAGCTTTACTTTGTGGATGTGACATCCGACCGCTGCTTAAATGTCCTTCAGCCGTGATGGCCAGCTGTCAGGAGCAGGAGCCCTGAACGGGTGTGGGAAAGATCAAAGAGACCTCACTTAATGTGTTTCTAAAGATCTCCGTTTGCTTGGTACATACATAAAACAGTTTGCAGAGGTGGCTTTGCAGATCTGGGGATTTTGCCGTTTTTCTGCTGTTTGCAGATTTGGAGATTTCCGTTCTGAGCACGCACTAAAACCATGGCTGCTGCTGCATGTGAGCAGGCGTTTTCAGGATGTTGGCCTCAAGTGGATCTATCCCTTTCTTTCTATTACCAGCTGGGCAGAGGACATCTAAGGATCTGCAGCTCCCTGTTAGTGCTGGAAGTGCAATGCGTGCTCTGGTGTAACTTGATGCACTTAGAGCTATGCAGCTCTGCGAGCACCCTCCACCCTTCCTTTTTCTAAAACAAAAATATCAGATATGAAGTTACCATTACGGAGTGTACTCAAGTAGTGTGTCTGCCTTCCATTCCAAGCAAAGCAAAGCAGAGCAGTCTAATACCATCAGTTTGCAATGAAAGAATATTAGAAGTAGTAAAAAAAGGAAAAAAAAAAGTTAACTTCATGGCAAAGAATAAAATAAGAAACTTTTCTTTTTTCTGCAGGCAGTGCCAAGCATCATCAGGGAACATATCAATTCGTAACAGCTGTGGGTAGCTATTTCTGTCTCAGACTTCAATAGTTTAATTGGAGAAGCATGGTAAAAGTTAGCAGAGCTGTGTCCAGCAAGGTTAACTCCAAGGTTAACAGATTATGATGCAAAGAAAATCAAACGGTGTTTTTCTCTCTCGCTATGAATAGCGTAATTGCATTATTGCTACCGGAAGGGTAGTCAGCTCTTCTCAGCCTGTGGTGTCCCACTGTGGGGGGAGTAACCTATGAAAAGTCGGTTTCCTTTACAAACATACCCTTCTGCCTTTCTCATTCAATGCCTACGTAACCATAATGTTGAAGGGGTAGTTGCTAATATCACGACTGCTTGTGATCATGTTTTGCAAGAGTCATTCTTTTCTGTAAGTCCAATGGGTAATTTTTGTGCTGTTTAATTTTTTTTGAAAGATGTTAAAAACCAAAAGAGTTGTTAAAATGCTTTCAAGCAGTGCTTCCGCAAAAATGCTTGTGATTTTTGCTTCGACCTTGTCACGTCTCCTGTTCTGAAATGATTTGCACAGCTCTTCCACCCTCTAGCATTAGTGGCAATGGCAGCGGGAGGCCACCATGCTTTTTCCAGAGGATTTCCAGTCTAAACACACCCGGCAGCCTAAAGGAGGTGGAAAAAAATGGCCCCATGGAAAGGTGGTGGCAGAGGAGAATCCTTTGATTCCTGGTGCAGTGTTCTGTCCTGTCTGGGGGGCTGTAGCCAGTTCATGCTGCCCAATTTTGATGTACGTCATGAGAAATTGTTTAGTTTCCTGACTGTGCAAGTGTAACTCACAGAGGTCTATTGGCAGTGGTGATTTAGAAGTGAAATTAAAAACTTTCCAGCTCAGCTTTAGATGGATCAATCTAGAATAAGACTAATGATATACTTTTATAATGTGCTTTGAGAAACTCTGGTTAAGATACCTGAATAAGTGCTGAGTACTGTTAATAGAGCTGATAGGATAAGTTTGAAACTCTTTGCTAGTGAAATACCTACTTCCATCACAATGCTTTCAAAATCATGCATGTTTCCCCAGACAGTAACCAGGTTAAAAAAAAAAAAGAAAAAGAAAACAGCAAACACACTGAAATATTTTTTTTCCACTCTGGAATGTCTTTCCAGTTTCATTGTTTATTATCTATTATAATAATAGAAAATAAATGAGTCTCAATAAAAATGAAATTCTTTGATCTATACAGAGTGGTCTTCCCTTTGGCTTTGAGGAGAGTTTCAGAAATTTTCTTCTGCATCAAAATGAAGCTAGGCTTGAAGATGTCAGGCTCTGCAGTGAGCTGAAGATGCAACCCCAGCAGCCCAGTTTTGCAGTACAAGTTAAGTGCTCTGCGGGGCTTCCCTGGGGATCTGCTCCATTGCTCAAGCACCGAAGAGAGAAGATGCCCCCAGCCTTGCATTCACAGTGCAAGTCTGACTCGAGCCACTTTGTGGTTGCTACAAGGAATATGGAGACTAGTTCATGAACTTAAAATAATGCTGTTTAGTTCTCTCCAGCAATATATAAACTGCCTGGAGGATTCATGTTGCAGCCTGCTCCAGCAGGATCTTGGTCTCCTAAGCGTCCAGGGAAGGAAAGGGAAGGAAAGGGAAGGGGAGCTCCCCGCCAGGCTGCGCACCACTGTCTTCCTGCCAAAACCAGGGATGGCAAAACTGGGGGACAGCCAGGCCATACACCCTGCATGTTCGGGACCCTTGCTGCATCCTGTGGTTGCAATACCACCCAGGACTTCAGCACTGAGCTGTCATCTGCATCCAAGGAAGAGGGACGAACGGAGATCCCTGGTTCTCCTGCCTTCACGTAATGCAAAGGCAGGGAGCAGGGAAGAAGAGAGTCCTTCTCTGACCAACGAAATGCAGTCTCAGTTCTCCAGCTGTCACTGGTTAATCAACATCTTTCCCAGAGCAGAGGGGGAATGAGGATCCGACTCATGACTCAGAGCCACATCCCCATGCCTGGCCTCCTCCAAGGGGAATGCTGCCCTTTCCTCAGGGCTGGTAAGTCCAAAGGCATGAAAATAGCAGGGTTTTAGGGTTGCTGGCCTTAAAACGGACCTTCAAAAATAGTTTCCTCAGATATTACCTTGAGCAGTTTCTATGTGTATTCTTGCCAACAAGCTCTTGTTAGAATGTTTGTGGAAAATAAACTCCAGAGAGCCATGAGCAGAGCCAAGCAGATTAATTTAAGACAAGCAAATATTTGTGGGAAAGTTTGTGTTTGTTTGCACTATCCACCCAACACTATCGTGCAGTGTTTTCCATGAGTACATAACTTCGCTGAGGTACCTTTTGATCAGAGAGAGAGATCAATTACCATGTATTCATTTCCATGTTTTTCAGCTGTGAGGCACCAGTAGAAATTTCGGTATTTCCTCCAAGAAGAATTTGGTTTTGGCTCTGAACTTCACTTGAAGAGTTAACATTTCTGGAGCCATGACCTCAAAACCACAAATAGAAAGAAAAATAACGTAAGATAGATGAGCACGAAGTTCTGGAAGCCCTAAAGAGTGAAAAACAGATTTCAGTGTGTTTTGTAACCATCCTCTTGAGTTAGGGGAAAAGGACATTTTAATAAAACGGCACCCTAGAGTCCACAGAGATTTGCTAGATAAATCACAAACACAAAACTGAATGCAGGATGAAGGCTGGGTCTGTAGTCCTCCAGCTCTGAAAACACCTACCTAACCATCTGAGCGAGAAAACTGGTGTTGGCCACTAGCTAAGCCTCCTGGACTGGTTGCTGGACTCAACCAGCACTCATTCCCATGAGCAATTCAGTAAGCCTTGAAGCCCAGCCGTATTTTTCTCATTGAAAATCACCCGAAGACAGAGGAAATTTCTGCCAAATAAACACACTTGGTTTGTGAAAAAGATCCAAGCGCACAAGTCTGAGCCCTGTCCCTAGGTTAACACCCCTGCCCTGCCGGCCCTTCTTGTGTCACCTCGTGGGCTGCTCTCAGTGAATCACAGCAGTGGTCCAGCCATCACGGGGGGCTCATGGAAGACCTTGACTTTTGTTTTTTTCCCCTGTACTTGGTGAAAGTTGATGTCAAAGTATGGGATGTATCTACGGACTGGTTATGCCAGTTTGCAGCTCTCTCTTCTGCATTGCAACATGCTTTTTTTCAGGACCTAAAGATTTCATACCATGCAAATGAAGCCACTAAAAGATTCAAAGACCCTCGTACATTCTGCCCTGAAGAAAGCACAGACCAGGAGGGATGTGCTGCCTGTGTCTCATACATCTAGCTTGTGTCCTGCGTATTTATCTTTCACTTGTGGGCATGGACTGGTAGATTTATCACATTCTTCTGCCAGAGAAGGTCGATCTACTTCACAGAGGGCAGATCTTATCAGATCCATTGATTTACAGCAGGTGAGAGTCTGCTCTGAATTTCCACAGCACCGGCACAAAAAGAATTACATATTTTTATGCAGCATTCTACAAATATGTCACATATAGGAGCCCAAGCAAGCCTCCCTTGACTCCCATAGGTTTTATTTCATGTAGGTCCCTCTGTTTTGTAGTGAAGACATTGTGCAAATCACTTAAAACCTGAAAATCCTCTCACGCCTCTTTGCAAACCCCCCATGAGGTGAGCACAACAGGCAAATGCTTCCACGGGCTGCAGTAAGAGGCTGGGAGAGCTTCATTTCAGGGGTGAGCTGTGGAGCCTGATGGTCCCAGTGACCACAGTGTTAATGGGGACACAAAGACTTTGCAGAAATCAGTCTTGAAGAGAGCAAAGTCTCATGGCCTGTGTTCTCCCTTCTGCGCCTGCAACACCCTGCTGAAGCGGAAATGTTCATCCCTCCTCCTCCTCCTCCTCCTGTCTTTCCATCCATTGCTTTTCAGGCCATTTTTTCTGACTGTTCTCCTCCTGCTCACGAGGTTTCATTCCAGGCTGATGTCCCTTCGTCATTTCCCACAAATTCACTGTGGCGAGAGGCCGTTATTTGGCTGTACCCAAATAAAAGGACAGGAGAAACCAAAATTAGATCAGTAATTCCACGTGTGGAAAATGCCACACAAACACTTCCAAGTTTTTCCAAGTCAGAAAAGAGAAGGGGAAAAATCAAGCAGCCGTGAAAATCAGGCCTGATTTTCACAGGCTTCAGTAGAGATATCCCAGTGTGGGAATCCCTAAACTTGTGAGAAGAGCTTTGAGTTATTGATTTGATTATCTAAGGAGAAGGGCTTAGAGCTCAGAGATGCTGCTTCTGTTTGCAGCTCCGTGATGGAAAAAAGGAGAATTATTCCAAAAAACAGCTCTCATGAGACATACTAGCTTCTGTTTCTCTACTTCTTAAATGAAGGTGGTCAGAGTTGAATAAAGCAGATGGGATAGTGAGGGGTGCCCATGCAACACCAAGCGAGATGGAGCAAGGTGGTGAACAGAGGGCATAATTTGTTATGCTTTATGCCAGGTGTCCCCATGTCCCAGCTGTCACATATGCTCCTTGCTACACATCAAGGGTGCTTGGTAACTCATCGGTAGGGTGGTCACCGTACTGGGTGGTGATGCTTTATTGTAAAAGGGTATTTTAATAGCTGGGTATGTGTATGCACTGAGATGATTTTGCCATGGATCGGGGTCTTATGACTGGAAAAAGGATCATGAAGTGCTATATCAGACTGGAAGGAGCGGAGTGTCATGGGGGTCTGTGTTAAATCCAGTTTCAAGATAATGCCTTCGTTAATGGGGAGCAATGCTGCATGAATGATCTCCGCAGATGTTCCCAAATTATGAGGAGTGACAAGCAATGCAACTAATTGGCAAGTAGGGCTTAAAAAATTTGCTTAAGAAAAAAAAAAGAAGTGAGAAACCCCATCTCCTGCCTGCAAGTGTATGGTGCTTTACATTAGTGATGCCATGCGCTCTGCTCGGGGCTGATGGGGTAGCCAGTTGCAATTGGGTGAAAGCGAAGAGAGACACAAAAATAGCTCTGCAGCCCGCATTCCCACCCACGGAAAAGCACAAGTCACCCAGGAGCAGTTGCTTGTTGCATCGGTGGCTGCTGGAGCAGCGTTTGATGCAGCTGCAACCTGGCAGTGCCCTGCAGGGGCAGGTTGCAGCTGCACTTGGGGACAAGGACCATGCTCTCATTAGTGCCCAAACCTTCATGCAACAGAGGATTTGCTTTACTCCAGGTGCAGCTGAAACTACATTTGCTCTGGCAGCGCGTGAGCATTTGCCACCATTGCCCACCCTGTAGCCATCTCTCAAGGAAGCACAGTGCATGGGATATTTTTCCCTGCATGCTCCCAGCTCCAGCTCAGCCAAATCAGCCTTGAGTGAGGCGATGTGAGATTAGCCACCGGCTTTTCCCTGGGGCATGTGCTGCCCTTCTTCCCCCGTAGTTTCTCAGGGAGTTTCCAAGCAGGAGAGGTCTTGCCTGGACGCTGTCACCCCACTCCCGAGCCAAGTTTTGGGTGCTTTGGTTGTAATTTCCATCACATCAGACCCTCAGGGAAGTTTCTTAGAATAAAAAAGTTGATGCTGAGACCGACACAGCAGCAGCCATTTGGGTTTCTCCATCTTGCATACAAAAACCTCAGCAAAGGCAGAAATCGGTTTGCAATATAAGGCGAGCTGTCTCTCCTAAACCCCAGACTTGAGTCCCCAAGGGCGACACCATCCTGGCCTCAGCGTCTTGTTCAGAGATCGAATGGGGACCCCCCCCCCGGCAAGTTGCAGGCAGAGCTGCATGCAGGTAGGAAAGGGATAGTGTCACATGCATCTGACACCTGGGACCGAATTCAGTGGCCCAGGAGGATGCGCTGGGACCTGTTTGTCTTTGGGAGCAAGTCCCGTGACCTTGGAAGTCACCCAATTTTGTGGTTTCTCTCTGGTGATGCTCAACGCCTCCAAGGATGGCGTCCCAGGGCTGTCATCGCTCCAGTGCCATGGTCCCACCATCATCCTCTTCTCCATGCCATGGTCCTGCTTAGCAAAAGGAGAAGACGTTGCTTGGATTACCCTGGCTCTGTTACTCTTTGTGTAAGCACTATGCATATTTTTGACTGTCCTTTTCAATTCCAGCTGAAGTTGGTGCCACAGGAAGCTCTCTTAGTAGATTGCTTTTGTGATTTATGCAGGTCCAGAAGAGTCCAAGGATCATTTATCTTCAAACCAGGAGAGAGATGAAAGAGTCATGGTAGTAAAATTTCCTGCGGAGCTAGATCTGAGCATCAAAGAGGGGAAAATGTCATTGTTTTACCGAGACAAGATGACGTGAGTCAGGTTTTAATGCTGGGGGATTTTTTTAACTGAATAATTTGCCTTAAAAAAAAAAGAAGTTTTGGGAAATGAAATGAGGGCAAACGAGCTTGGTGGGTGCTGCTGGGAAACTCTCTCTGGGAAGGGGCAGAAAAAAATGGGTGGAAGCAGCGCCCGAGGGTACGCGTTCCTCCTGGGACAGGGAGGAAGCACCAGGCAGGGTCAGGCTGTAGCTGGTGGGTGTCTCCACTGGGAGAGGGCAGGCGGTACCTTGTGTGGCTGTGATGCCCGAGCGCAGATGAGGCCAGGGAAGGCGTGCCATCAACCCTGTCCCATGGTGCCTGCACAATGAGACGCGCTCGTGCAACATGGGGGTATGCCCAAAATCACATGGCATGATGGGCATACTGTGGGTGCATGGGTCTGCACAGCAGCATGAGTGTGTGTAGCGTAGAGGAAAAAAAGGAAGTTCCTAATCTCAGTGAGTCCAACTGCAAATACGGGAAATGACGCTCAGCCGCATTCCTCCTGCTGTGCCACTCAGTTCGGCATGACAGTGCATCTCCTCGACCAGCTCCCGGCCAGGGATTTGACCAAGCATCACCCAACCGCAGCAGTGGGTCCTGCGGGGCCAGGGAGCATCTCCTGCCCTCCTCGCCCTGCCTCTGAGCTTGCAACCGAAGCACAAATCTTGGGAAATTCGATCACATCAGAGGGGTGGAAGGAAACCGAAGGAAGGAGAGGGCTGGGAAAGCGTCCGTTTACATTTGCAGCAGATGCTATCTAGAGGAGAAAAATACTTTTATTTCCCCTGTGGACTGCCAGTTGATTTTCTTGCAGCAGGCACTAATGGAAAATAATAAAACCCATTTTAGTCAGGCTGTATCCAGAACACTTACAGGTCAAGCCAGTACTCAAAACAGACCGTTATGGAACATAACACATTAGTTTGTCACCAGCATCTATGGTGGCCAGGGGATTTTTACCATTTGAAATTGAATTTTATAGGTCAAGGCCTTTCGTTGATCTTGAAAAACAGTGCATCCCTGTGAAGTTAGCATGAACGTGGAGGCAATTACTGGGTGTAAAGATATGCAACCTTTGTGTTTGTTAACAGTGCAAAAAACCAAAGGGGACCCGTGGTGGGAACTGTGATATGGCTATAAACCCCAGAATATAATCATTAATTGTTATGGACTCAAATATTTCAGTATTGTCTTCCTGCTGTTAAATCAAACCCACAAAATGCACGGGAGGCATCTTTCACTGAAAATTATGTCCTCTTGGTTTATAATTTAAAATTCACTGATGACTGTAAAGGAAGTTTGGTCATACAAGGCCAAGTTTCTTAGAAATGAGTCAGAAGTAGATAATTTCTTTAGGAGAGATTAACATTCAGATAACCTCAGCATTCAGATAACCTCAAACATCTTCCATGTGGTTTTATACTTCATGGAATAAATAAAGCAGGGACATGAGGTGGTGCCTGAAGTGCCCCCCCCTTCCATGCACACACACTGATGTCTCTGTTTTCTTCTCCATCCCCTCCACTTGCACATCCCCATCCCCACAGCGCTCCCACCCCACTGACTCAGGAAGGCTGTATGAGGGCACCCAGCATTCACACTTTGATTGCTCAAATTAGAGACAAGGGCCATCAAAAGCCCAGCTCTGAGCATGCTGGAGGTTGAGGGTGGGTCACACGCTGCATGTTCTCACACCGCCCCCATCCCCGGAAGCCCCAGGGATGAGGGTCCCCTGTGCCACGCTGTGCCCCAAAGCCCGGCATCCTCACTGGCGTTCCTGCTAAGCAGCTGCCTGGCACCAACGGCTTTATTACGATACCAAATCCACGTGCCAGGTGGCTCTGGCGTCGGGTGTCCTGGGCAGGTGTTGCTGTGCCGCCGGTGGGACCGCTGGGACTACTGGGACCGGTGGGTGATCTCCCAGGTGGGAGACAAAACCTCATTGCTGGACTCATTTACATGACTGCCTTTTCTGCCACAGCCAAACAGATTCCCGCTGACTCACATACCACATTGATTGGGATCATAATAAATAACAGCAAAACACTCAGGCGTAGGCTATGAGGTTGTTTTGGAAGTGAGTCCCGTTGTCTGACTCAATTCCTTCTGGGGTCCCATGTCTCCATAAGACTTGCTTTTCAAGGCCCAGGATAGTGTTCCGGGCAGTGGCATGGGGCACGGGATATGTTTCCAGCCATCCGGTGGTTGCCTCCACCATTTGTAAGCACATGGCACTTGCCTTGGCGGGTTTGTGGTAGTGTGATATAGTCAATCTGCCAGGCCTCCCCATATTTATATTTCAGCCATCATCCTTCATACCACAGAGGCTTTAACTGCTTGGCCTGTTTAATTGCAGCGCATGTTTCACATTCATGGATAACCTGTGCAAATAGTGTCCATGGTCAAATCCAGCCCTTGATCACAAGCCCATCTATATGTTGCATCTCTTTCTTGATGGCCTGGGGTGTCACGGGCCCACCAAGCTATAAATAATTCACCCTTATGTTGCCAGTCCAGATCCACCTGAGCCACTTCAATCTTAGCAGCCTGATCCACCTGCTGGTTGTTTTGATGTTCTTCAGTGGCCCGACTCTTGGGTAC
>NW_008824543.1:697444-719463 GCF_000699105.1 Pygoscelis adeliae
GAGTCTCCCCTGGTGCTTTCTGCCAGAGGCTCCACGTGGGGCTGTTATCCCTGGCTGAGGTGTAAAGCACATTGTTCACATCTTGTCCTGTCCAGGCTGGCCCAAGTGCTCCTGTACGAACTATCTCCCATTTAGTTTGTTCAAAGGCTTGCTGCTGCTCAGGGCCCCATTCAAAGTTGTTCTTCTTCCAGGTCACTCGATAAAGAGGGCTTACAATCAGACTATAGCCTGCAATATGCATTCTCCAAAAACGCATGACACCTAAGCAAGCTTGTGTTTCCTTTTTGTTAGATTGTGGATACATGGCTGTTATTTTATTGATCACATCCATTGGGATATGAAGATACCCATCTTGCCATTTTATTCCTAAAAACTGGATCTCCTGTGCAGGTCCCTTGACTTTACTTTGGTTTATGGCAAAACCGGCTTTCGGAAGGATTTGGACTATTTTCTTCCCTTTCTCAAAAACTTCTCCTGCTGTGTTGCCCCACACAATGATGTCATCAATGTATTGCAGGTGTTCTGGAGCTCCACCCTGTTCCAGTGCAGTCTGGATCAGTCCATGGCAAATGGTAGGGCTGTGTTTCCACCCCTGGGGCAGTCGGTTCCAGGTGTACTGGACGACCCTCCAAGTGAAAGCAAATTGTGGCCTGCACTCTGCCACCAAACGGATTGAGAAAAGCTCATTAGTGATATCAGTTGTGACATACCACTTGGCTGCCTTTGACTCCAGTTCGTATGGAAGTTCTAGCATGTCTGGCACAGCAGCACTCAGCAGTGGCATAACTTCATTCAGGCCACGATAGTCTACTGTTAGTCTCTACTCTCTATTAGACTTCTGCACTGGCCAGTGCATCTCAAGAGTGAAGTGTGTTATGTTGCTAGTAACTGATGGTAGGTGGGAAGTCCATACGGCCACCCTGTTTCCCAGTAATATCCACTGAAGTCTGGAATTGCTATAATTTCTGCAGGTTTTTCCTGTAATTCAACTTTAGTAAAAACCCCTCTTGGGGAGGAATTAATAGCATGTTGTGGCTGCGCTAAATATCAATCGACTTTTTGTCTTTATATGGAAAGCTGCACAGGCTGTTGGACAAGAATCCGAGAGCAACAATTATCAAATCCGCTAATGTTTAGATAATGGCAAAGATCTCCATTTCCTCACGCTCGTAATGAAAATGCCTCTTCTGTGCTGTGTGAAGTACCTTGATGGACAGTAAGTGCTTCTGCAGAGAGGGGAGCAGCATGAGCCCCTCCGTGCAGGTGGAAGCAGAAGTGATGGAGGAAGAGGTCCCAGGGCAGAGCAGCATTTGAGCTAGAAATAGCACTTGTATCTCCAAACTGCCATTGGGCAATGCTTCACAGTACCTGAAAACCCCAGGTTTTCTTTTTCCCAATACTTTTATTATCCTAAAGCTCCTAAAACCTTCCTTATCCGTGGAGACGAAAGATTACCAAGTAAAACTCAAGGATGTAAAACTTAGGGGAAGAAAAAAAAAGAGATCAATTTAAGGAGTATATGAATATAAGAAATAATAAAGTTCATGTCTGTAGGCTGCTTTTGCTGACTCTGGCAAATGCATACTGATTTCAGGGACCTGTGGTTTCCTACAGGTCCACGGAGTGCTCTGCAGTGCTGCCGGACCACATTCTGCGGCTCTATCTGCAAGCAGCATTTTGATCGTCCCATTTTCAGATGACAAAAAAATCACACGGGCTATTCCGAACTAGTTCCCCAGCTGATGGAGGTGGTTTTCATGTTGAATCAAGCACCGAGCTCCACGTTTTGGATGAGCTTGCTGTCGTGTCCAGCTGATCTACCCTGCTGAGCAGCGGCAAGCAGACTACATGAGCTGCCATCAGCACAAAGGGCTCGGAGGAAGGACCCAAACAATAAGATCCATTTGGCTGCTCCCTTGTGGTGTTGATCCCCATGCTGGAGCCCTGGAAAACTACTGAAGGAAAAAGTCCTCTGAGAGATGTGAAGAGTTATTGTGCACTGGCAAGGAGAGATGAGCTAACACATGGAGGAGAGTGACTTTTATGCAGAACGGGGTGAATCTCCCTCCTGTGAAATGCAGTGACTATGGATGTCTCTGTGTACCAGCCCACAACTCATAGCAAGTTCCAATGGGAACCACCTTGGGTGCACGTTGGGTGCAACTCTCCACCCAGCTGGCAATTTCACCTGGGGTGCAAGGCAGCCAGCACAGGATTTGAGTCCCATGGAAGATAAACATATGCAAAAGCTTCAGGATCAGACATGCTGATTTTTCCTCTGCTGCTATGAGCCTGTTGCACGACAACATGCCTTCAGTGCTGAGGACAGACCTCCACTTTCTACGTAGCTCTTGGCCCCTGGGGGGTGTTCCTGCCTCCCATTCACCTGCTCCAGGGTGTCTCCTCTGCAGCCAGTGCAGAGATGTAGGCAACCCTATAAGGTGATTTAATGCACTGCTCCGGGGAATTGCCTTCTTTGTCTCTTCCCTGACAGTACATGGAGCGTCCTGGTGTAGCAGCATGGTTTGGGTGCCGAAGGTGGGGTGGCCGGGTCCCCCCAGGATGGACTGTCCCATGCAGGGACAGGCTGGCATGCAGTGCTTGGCTCCTGCTCCCATTCCCAGCTCAGGTATTTCGCATTTGTCTGATTCCCTTCATCATTAACTTTTTTTTTAAAGACTCTGCTATTTCTGACACCACAAAGGTGTCTGCAACATAATGAGAGAACTTTTCTAATGACTCAGAGATTTCTAAATTAAATGTAAAATGTTTATTGCAGAGATGCACAGCCATACATTATGCATTCCTGTTCCAATACAATAACATAATTCTGGTAGAAATTATCCATGTGAGCTGCAATCAATTTTAGCTACTACTCTTTGCATGCTTGACAATCTGGTCATTCAGATGTGGAAAAGTGCTTTTACTTGATTACTTACACTGTTGATAATCACTGTGGCTTTTGGCAGTGTCGGGACGTTATTTTGCTCACTGAAATTGCCAGCACTATTTGTGGAGGGACTGGGCGTAGCTGCATCCGCTCTGCCAAACCCCTGCAGCTTCACCTGACGCTGAGGAATGCGCAAACTCCAGCACAACCCTTAAAGACTCATTTTAATGGCGTGGGCTTTCGCCACCGGCCTGCATGGCACGGCCAGGTGAATGGCATCGTCCTCTCTCCGGCTCCTGGATCACCCCTTGCAATGGCCCATGGCTGTTGGACCGGTGGCAATCACCGTTTTGCTGATGTGCCCCCAAAATCCTGTACTCCCTTTGCTGGGTGGGCTTCAACATTCGCCCGTGTCCTGTGGGTTTTGCTTTGTCTCCAAAGTGAGTCATCCAGGGTAGCGATGGGGCAGTGGAGGTGTGTGCTGTGCAGGACTGAAAAAAAAGAGCATTCTTCATTTTATGTGATAAGAAAAAATCCCAAAGGGGAGAGATGCTGAAATAATAAGCTCACAGTTGGGATGTGAAGAATTGGAGGCATATGTTCCCTGTGACTACATTTGGGCAGTTATTATACTACTACCTTTCTTCCTGAGTTTCGTCAGCCTGTGTTTCAGTACCAGAGAAGGATGCCTAAAATAACCATGGCCTAAAGGTTGAGTTAACCCCATGTGCCCACGCATTCCCACAGGCTCTGCCAAGCAAAGCGGGGTCCCCTCCCTGGGCAGGACAGCAATGCCGCTCCATTGCACTCCTTGCAGCAGCACTTGCCCACACCACCACGGCATGGAGAAACTCCAGCCAGGGACTGGCAGCCTGGAGGTGCCAGGTATAGCATGAGCCTGACCAAAAGCCTTGTTCCTGCCCCCAAAGAGCTTACAAACCACGTTGGCCATAGTCCACAGAGGAGGCAGGTCCCCGTGCTGACCCCAATGCTACCCCACTCCAGGAGGAGTCCCTCTGACGTTAACCTGCGGTGTAAAACATGTCGGCGAGAGGGGAAGGGCTCTGCCGGCGTTTGGCCACCACTGACTTTAGTGTGAGGACATATAAATCAGAGAGACGGGAGAGCGAGGGCTGATGCTTGAAGCTACCAGCTCTCAGCTGCGTTGGTCTGATTTATTTTGCGTGGGAGCAGCAGTAGCAGTTTACGCCTCCTAGTGCAGATTACAAGATAAATCTGGCTTTCAGTGAGACCCATTGGTGACTGACACTGACAGAGCTTTTAAATCACTGCAGCTGCCTGGATATAGCCATGGGCCAGATTTGGCCCTGCAGGTCGGGTCTCTTTTTGGCTGGTGTAAATCAGCACAGCTTGGATTGAGATGTGATGTCAGTTTTGAGCGCCAGTCTCATTTTTATTTAAGTGTCTGTATGGTAATTCCATCTCAGAGGGACACCTGAGGGCTGCAGCCCTTCTCTGCTTGAGCTGCCAACTTTTGCCATGGAGGATCTACCTTGCATAGTGAAGTATCGACTACAAGTCTCCTTGTGGGTGCCACATGGATGCTCCTTTTAAGACCCACCTCACACTGCCGAGGTCCATCCATATGAAGATGAATATCCTCAGCACTAATTTCAATTATTAATGTGCTCCAAAAACTTTTCCACTGACTTTGAACCTACAGACAGACTGTAGGTTCAGTCTTTTTCCACTTTTCCACTGACTTTGAACCAAACCTGTCAGCTCGTAGAAGCTGGCCTGGGCTCCCTGAAAGTGCCAACGCTATTTGCTCCTGGAGATAATCTGGCCTTGCCTGGATAAACTCTCCAGCATTAAGGTAGTTAGGACTTCCAAACAGGAGATGAAAGTCTTCACCGTGCTCTGACAGGCACTGATCTATTCTGATGTATGTCCCGCTGCCATCAGCAGGTTTGGCATTGCTGCCAGATGTGCGCTGCCACAACAGCCAGGGACTATGCTTGTGCTCTCCTTGGTGGGACTGATTTCACCTCTCATGAGAGTGCACCCAGAGCAGGATCAGACCTGCAGAGTGTGCAGGGGTGCTCGTCTGCTGCATCCATGGAGCTGATCCTTGGCCAAGCATCGCTGTTTGACATTGTGGGAGCATAAGCGTGTGTGTATCCTCTATCAGCATCATACCCAGACCATAAGGTCATTTCTAGACAGGTTTTATCTGGACAAATTACACCATAAAAGGAATAATCTCACTGAAGTACAGTATGTCATAAAAACAACCTCTTTTTGAAATTAATTGTATTTTGCTTTTTTTAGCTTTTTGCATAGTCCAGGACACACTGGACTGTGTGGCAATGGTCCACGGTCTGGGCCAGGGAGGAAAAAGGAAAACATCAGCTCATTTCTCTGCATCTCGC
Organism: Pygoscelis adeliae; assembly: GCF_000699105.1. Taxonomy (NCBI): domain Eukaryota; kingdom Metazoa; phylum Chordata; class Aves; order Sphenisciformes; family Spheniscidae; genus Pygoscelis; species Pygoscelis adeliae. The sequence continues at coordinate 702,728 of NW_008824543.1, forward strand.
AGACGCTGCTCATTGTGCCGAGAGCCTGATGCAGGCAGCCCTGGCTGTGCTCCCTCCGTTCACATTTCCATTTCTGCATGTTCCACATGGCCAATTGGTCACTGTAATTTTCAGTTCCACGTAGTGATGGTTCAGTGTGAGTTATCCAGGAAAAGGTACGTGTTTGCTGTATTACTTGGTACCCACCCGCTTCCCAGCCTGCCGCCAGCCTGGCAGAACGTACGCTTGGTTGTGGGGGTTTGGTTGTGGAGTGAACGTATGTCGTGGGTGCAGTCATCTTAGGTGGTCAGTAAAGTCACCACTAATAAAATGGGTCCACAGTAACTTTGAAGTCTATTGTATTTTCTATAAAAGTCCAGCAGTCCTGGAGACAGCTGACAATCAGGGGCCGGAGCACTGCAGTACCTCCATGATGGATATGGCATGAAACCCAAGTCAATTAGACAGCAAAGGAGATAGTGTTTCACAGCTTCTTTACATCTTCGTGAAACAAAAGCTAAAGCCAAAGAGTACTGTTGTTCCTCCTGGGGTTTGTTCAGAGAGACTGGCAATACTGAAGTACCTTTACAAGTGGAAGGAAATATTCTGTGGGTTTGGGGTACGTGTATTTATTTATTTATTTAGCCTTCATTCTGAGGAATTCACTCTGCAGTACTTTAGATAAACATCCATTTAAAGCAGGGTTTTCTACAGTTGCAAATTATCTTTGTGGCTTTCATTACCATCCTGATTAGACCCCTGAGGGCAGAGCATCAGCTGGTGCAACAGGACATCATGCCACTGATGGGCCTTATGGCAATTAGCGCTAGCTGCAAATTTTTCTCTTTGTGTAACTTAGTAGCTAGATGGCACTGAAAGTATTTTGTGGCATCTACTGTCTCAGGTATGGCAGAGATGACTAATTTGCCTGTGAGTGGTAAATAATTGCAGAAATTATTATTATTCATTTTTATTTCTGTTGGACCAAATTCTGGCTGCTACGATAGCTGTCTCATGTAGGTGGTGTGACTACAGTAACATCTCAATGTGATAAGCAATTCAGACCCCTCACTATCCAGCCTGTCACATCCTGGCTCCATAGGCACCCAGTGGGAGAACTGGTGCTAACACGTGCTAGTCACCTATTGCAGATGGTCTGAAGACAGCTAGAGGCTCCACGTAGGTACGAGATAAGGCAAACATGAAACGTGGAACAAATTAAGAGAAGAGTAAGAGAAGATTGAAAAAGGCTGGGGGGGAGAAGAAATCACTGTTTCTGGGATTGTTTATAATTTGTGACTGACTTGGCACAGGGCTTTCATTCCTCACCACAGAGGGGAGTTGCCAAACTGGGGAGCAGCTCTGGATTTCAGAATCTCATGATTTCATCTCCTTGGCTGCTGGTACAAAACCGTGGTGCTCCAGGACCCTTATTTATTTTATGATTCAGGCAGAAAGTTCTCAGTCAGAATCACAAAATCATTATAACTCGAACAACGTGTTCAGTGATTCAAGACCATTTCTCACCCACTTGAGCACTTCCCGTGCTGCTCCACTGACTCCACCACAGTTCTCCGCAGAGTTTCTCCGGCTTCAGAATTACCTTTTGGCACCGCTCCTGGTGAATGAAAATAGGAAGCTGGATTGCTTCACTAATAATCTTTTTTCCAGTTTGTTTCAATTATGCTTCTTTTCCAGTGGGTGTTAAGTGGTTGATTTGGTCTCACTGGTTCAAGGCATGTAAAACATGTATATAATTTTGTGTATAAGAGGGCTCTGCAGAGAAATAGAGGAGCCATTGCCCCACTCACTGCAGACAAGTCTGTGCCAACCAGCCTCGCACTGACTGGGGAAGGGAAATACACCCCAACATCAGCAGCTCTGGAAGGCTGCAGGTCTCTGCAGTAACACGTGCCGCTGCTTGGGGACCAAGCTCCAGTGCAGGTGGCTGAGCAGTTGCTGGGGACCACCAGAGCAGCTCCTTGCTGTGCCTGTGATGTCCCTTGCAAGCACAGCCCAAGGCAAAACCCTGCACAGAAGGCAAGTGCAACTAATGGGATATTTATAAATGAGGTTTGCCTCTAGTTAAGCCCAGACTGAGCTTTTTGGGGGATGCAGTAGTGCCCGCCTTCATCAGTCCCCACCTGACAGCCCTTTTCCCCCTCAGACCGGTGCTCAGATGGGCAACCGGAGAGACTGCAGTGCGAGGAGGGGACAGGGATGCCTTTTCCTGATATCCTGCTGATTTGGAGAATATTTCAGAGCTACCTTGGTGGATCCAGCTCCCTGACAGGAGATACTTCTGACCTACTTGACTGTGCAGAGGAGTAGTAGGAAGGAGGAAGAGGGTTACATTGCTGCATAAAAGGAGCTGTGCATCTGATTGACCTAATTTTGGTCTTTCTTGCATTCTTTTAACTCCACTGGATTCAGCAAAGGAGTGCTGATTTACACCAGAAGAAGCTGACCCGATTTCCATGGCCTGCTCTTGCCGTGCACTGGGGCCATGGTGACATTGCTATCATCCACTGCCCCACTTTCCTTTGGTTCAGGTTTCTGCAGGAGCAGAGGACCACGGGAGCACAACGGGTCCAAATGTGGACGCAGCCAAGTTGGGGCACAGGGCAGCAGGAGCTGGGCAGTGCCTGTGGCCAGGCAGGCTTTTGCAGATGAGTTGCTCTAACCTGAGTTTTCTTATCTCCTTAAAAATTCACAGAGACAAATCATAGTGAGAAACCCCTCTGCGGGTTATCCGGGCTGCAGGTTAACACAAGGGCAAGCTTGGCTGGGTGGGTGGGGGATGTCCAGCCCCAGCCTGCTGTGGCTCCATCCCCTCCCAGCACCCCGGACCACCACCTCGGCTGCCGGTCCTGTATCTGAATGCTGTATTTCTATGATGGCGAAGGACCTAGAGACATGAACCTCCCTGTACATGTCAATCACTGTCCCCTCCCTCCTTCTGCATGGTAGCTTTGAAACCCCATGAGAGCTGCAGCAGAGAAGCCATGGTGTTGGAGTTTGTTAATTAAAATGCTACAGTTAACTGTGTCAAAAGCTTTCTTCAGATCAAGTGAAATGGCTCCTCACGTTTCCCTTTGATCGAAAGCAGCGAGGGTGTTGGCGGTGGACGCTGACAGCATGGCAGTGTTAAACATACTGGAGCGGGCACTGCTTTCAGCAACAGCTGGTTGTGGACTGCCCTTTTTCTAATCACATATAAACCACGGAAGACAAACTAGTACTGCTCTGCTGTTGCCAATATCATCAGGCATCCTCCGATAAATGGCCAGGAGGAGTCCAGCTAGAGCAGCTGCTAATTCTTTGGGACCTTTCCCTATATTTTCAGGGAACAGTGGCATGAGGTGCACAGTGGGCATCGGCAAGCAGCAGCAAAACCAAGAATGTCTCCCTGCCTTTGCTTTTATCTAAAAACTGCCTAGTCAGATCAGTTAATTCAGGTTGGGTTTGTTGGATGGGCTTGAATGAAAACACCTGTGAAAAATATTGGAAAGAGATAAACATGCTTTATTTTTGAATGTTAATAGTTTGAAACAATCAGAGGTAATCACAATAAAGCAGAAAGGAAAACAAAATCCTTGAAAGAAGATCTTCCAAGTAACTGGAAAAAATAAATGAGGAGTACTAATAGCCATTAGTTTTTCACTGCTCCATGTCAGCCCTGTCTCTCCCCCTTCCAGCATCCCCAGCCCCTCAGTCAACTCAGCAAACAGAAATTTTTTACTCAGTCTCAGTGTTAAACTCCTCACGCCAGTTTGACCTTGGCTGGGATGGTGATGGAGCTGGCGATGGCCGAGAAAGGATGTGGGATCCGATGTTTCATGAATAAATGGAGGTTTAGCTGTCTCAGGGTCATCAAGGGCTGACCAAGTCAGGCTGTCGGGGATGAGGTTTCTGGCTTGGGCAGCCTCATCTTACAGCTCCTTTTGTTCTCCATTTACAAAGCAGGTGAGCTTCACTGTCTCCATTTTACGTGGTCAGTCTGACCACCAGCTGGTGATGCAGCCACTCACCAACTAAATCGGCAGAGAAACCGAGAGCAGAGTTTGGTGACAGTCCAGTGCATTCCTGTCTGGCCCTATGACGTTCCTCTACGTGTCTGTGCAGGTATCATGAGTACCTGGGGTCAGGCACTTCCGGGACATAAATGCCCAGTTTTAGGGGTTTGAGTGTGGGAGGAGAAATCCGCTTTCCCACTGCTTCAACCCCAGCCTGAAACCATCCCCATTTGGCTGTTGCAGAAACACAGCAAAATGCAAAACTCTTGTCAGCGCTATCCTGTGCTGTCAAAATTCAAGTAAAAGGTAAAATTCAGGTCAAACAGGCCAGGAATGAGAAATGCCTCTGCTTTCTGAGCCCTGCACCTTGAGGAGGACACCAAACTGGCTTGCGTGGGGCAGAGGAGCAGATGCTGCAGTGCTGCAATACTGGCTTGCAAGGTGTCCCTGTATTTCCTGGCCACCTCCACTTATTCTGGTTGACAACGGCAGAGTTTTAAGTGCTTTAGCTGTGCAAAGACCACCCAGGGATCTCAAAACACTGTTGTCCCCCAAAGAAACACCAAGGAGTGCAGAAAACCGCACTCATGCCAGTCCCCCGAGGGAACTGTGGTAAAATTAAGATTTAACAACAGCCCTGAATCGTTGGGTTTCCGCGCGGACCCTGTCATTGGGAGTGAAAATAAACAAAGGGAATTTCTGCCCTCCGCACCTCGCCCAAATAAAACAGAAGGCTGGGGCTGGGCGTATGCTGAGATCGGATCTCAGGAGTTTATTACTGCTGGCAACAACCTCGTCAGCCCCGGAGTCTGTGAATGCCTTAAAATATCTGCTTGGGGTTTCTGGAGCAGCTATGCATCCTTTTGGGGTTGGGTGAATTTTATGGCTATAATCAGATGCCTCCATTACTCATTTCTGCTCTTTCTACCCAAAATGTCTGACAAGTTCAGCTGCTAAAGGCAATTTGTAAAAACCAGGGCCTGAACTGTCAGATTGTCCAAGTACTGCCTTGTCTCCTGCCTCGTTGCTAATGAGAGATGGGGTTGTTCTGACAGACGCCAACTAGCCAGGGAAGAGAAGGAAAGGAGAGCTGAAGTGATAAACTCCTCAATTTAAAGTGACTTTTCTGTGTTATCCACTGCTCTGGCTCTGACAGCCTTTGCAGAGTTAAAAGAGACACTGGGAGGGGGGGAACCCCCCCCCCAAACCTTCCCCCTGCCTGATTTTCAGATGTCTGGTCTATACCATTTATTTTTAATACTAATGTGACATGGTTTAAAGTTCTGCTGATTAAATTAAACTGCTGTGTCAACCTCCTGGCTCTTGTGTCATGACGTGGGAGGGGTGAAGTGGGAATGAAAATTTGCCGTGATATTGAGATGAAGTATTTGAGTTGACCCGGAGTGGTTGTCCTCTCTTGTATGTAATTTCTCAGGGAATTTTGCAGGAATTCCTCAGGAAATTAGGGAATGGAAAGCTTCCATCAATGGGGGGGGGGGGAAGATTTGGTTCCTACACAAGCTGAATTTTAATATTACTGTAAAAAAGCAGGATATGGCTCCACACAGCCCAGCTGATGGGTGTTTCAGGAGGTCAGGCTCTACCTAACCATGGTGGGTTTACCCCGAAGGACCCCGTGGATGGGAGAGGTCAAAAACACGGTTCCCATGGGGCATCTCCAAACCCCTCAATGTGCTGGCAGCGCAGCGGGACTGAGGCTGCTCAGGTCCTTGGGCACTGGGGTGTGTGGACACATGGGGCATGTCCAGCGAGAGCTGTATCTGTATCTCCACTGATTAAGAAAAAACTGGTCTCCGGGGAGGCCAGACAGGCCTATTTCATAAGCAATAAATCAATACACTGGAAGGTCCTGCAGGACTGCCTCTATGGGAAAACATATACCCATTACAGAAGTAATTTTACTAATAGAATTAAAAAACCAAACACTTTGCACAAAAAAAGACAGATGATCTACAAATAAATAACCTCTCAATATAAACACAGCAAGAAAAAATCATTAAGTGCCTTTTAAAAGCATTGGATTTGACTTAGCATATCTTTTTCAGATGTTCCTCTCAAGCAAACCTAAACATCAAATTATAATTGTGTAAAGGCAAGTACTATAATAATAATAACAATGCTGAGAATGCATTATTCATCTTTTCCTTTGATAAAGGTCTCTGTGCTTTTATGAAATGTTCATTATCAGTACTTTCCCCCTATATCTGAAGTAGAGAAACCAGCGCTTTAAAGTCTGAACACTTCAGTGTCTGTGGCAGAGAACAGAGCTGAAGGGGCATTATTTCTGATAGACTGATGTTATAAAACTATCCTTCATGTTCCTGGAAAAGTTCTTTCTGTTATTTATTTGAAATTAAAACCAACTCGGAAAAAACTTCCTTTTTTATAACAGATTCAGCTAATGTTCTGTTTTCTTGTAATTTATATTAATAATGATTGCTCTAATCTTTTAATATATTTCAACAGTTTCAGCAGGTTTATGGGGTAAGATTGCTATTATTTACCTCAGTGACTGGTTTTATGGAATAACTGCAGCTTTCCGTGGAGGTAGATCAAATGCTGAAATGAAGGAAAATAAACTATAACACTGGTTCTCACTGCTCATCTAAGAAGCAAAAAACCAAAGAGGGCAAAAAGGACAGGATATATATTGAAAATGTTACTCCTACCAGCCACTCTATTTAGACTGACTGGGGTGGTGCTTTTCTATGTTATTTATAATGGGTCTGGACAAAACACAGAGGAGGTCACATCAGGGAGCAATCCAGCATTGGTGTCCCAAGGCAGGACCCTTCTCTCCTCTCTCCCTACTTCCCCACACCATGATTTTGAGGATACTCTGGGGTTTTTAGCTCTTACCCCGCTGAATACAAATGTGCCTCCTGATCGGGGCTGGCCAAAGCCTCCTCAGAGATTGGAAAATAGTACAACAATTTTTTCTCCTATGGGACGACATTAAAAAAACCCCAAACAGCCCTTATAAGGGTGTTGCAATCAGTGGGGCTGGCAGACTGGTGCCAGGGACAGCCCTCCCATCCCCAGCACAACATGGCTGGAGCTGTGGGTAACCAGCTCCAGCGCTGGAGCTCCAGAAACAGTCAGGGATCCCATCCAAAGTCCCATGAAGTCAAGGGGCTCCTCTTAGCTTCAAAGCCAGGAAATACATTCTTAAAAGCTGAAACCAGTTTTATAAACACTTAGGCCTAAATCTGGAAACCTCTAAAAAAATTTTTTTTTTCTTATATGATAATTGGAAGCATGTGTGTCCAGCTCCCACTGCGTCTTGGAAGCATCTGCCCTAAGACGAACAAGCCTTGACGCTCGCCGGGCTGAAAACTCCCCAAATCTCCACAAATGTGCAAAAGCGAAGCCTAAGAGCCGGCAGGGCAAACATCGAGGTTTTCAGGAGGAGTGGGCCCCTGGTTTATGGCTTTAAAGATGACAATTGCAAAGGCTTTCAGATACCAAAGGATTTGGCAGTGGGATTATCCTGGCAATTAATGACACACGAAGAAACGATCAGAGGCATGTGATCGCTTCTTTCCCTGTTTGAAGATTTTCTGTGGGCAAAACATGATAGCTTTATTTATCCTCTGTCAGAGAAGAATTCCATTTTTTCTTGCAATAAAAAAGGTCTGCAATGATTTCTCAGATTATTTCACATATGTGAGATGAGTCATGATGGGTCCAATACATCACATAACACTTGTCCTTCCTGAACAGAGGAGTGGACAAGTACTGCAGAGCATGGGCCACGGATAAACACATCTGAACTTCTAAATGTTGTTGAGATTTTAAATTTGAAGCATTATATCAGGAAAATGTGGAATAAACCAGGCACTTTTCCTCCCAAATGATGACCCTTATTTTCAAGCCAACTTGAAAGCTGGCTGAAATTATTCAGTGTCAATTCTGAGGAAAAAAAACAGTGCTTCCTTTGCTCCTACCAGAAATATTTGTTTTGGTGCACCAAAATGCAGAAGTATAAATGGATATCAAATACACAAAAAATTCATTGAAAAAACAAGCTGTGTATTTACCCAACACAGTTGCAATCGTTTCCTGTGTTATCCTTGCAAAATTAAGAAATACTCAGAGCTAAACCTTTTGAGGAATTGCTACAGACACCACAAAGGAAATTTAACAGTAACTTGGAAGTTTTTTTTGGTTTATGATGTTATTCCTTAGACGCTTTAAAAAAAAAAAGGATTGTTTTTGTTTTACAGAAGCACTAAGACAAAGATGGGATGCAAATAATTTTGTATTCAGATGACTGTCGTTTCCCCTCACACAGCTGTAAGATTTGTGCCTTTGGCACCTATTACTCTTGATAACCATACATTTCTGATGCTGTTTTTCAGCAGCGAGCTTACCATCCTAAAAATTAGTCATTGCAGAAAAATCCATGTAGTGGTGGGGATGATAAAATAAAATCATGATGAGAGGGAATGAAAAACCTCACAGCCTGAATTCAGGTCAAGAGCAGCACTGATTATTTTGAAAAAAGTCCTATATTTATAAATCCTTGGCAGTGCCATCAACTCATTTTGTATCAGAGAGTGAAATTAGGATTTTCTCTTAGATGAAGCTGTGATCCTGAAGAAAAATTCTGGCCTGTAGATTTAGTTCATGTACGTGCAATGGATCTGTGCACTCCTGTTGTAACTCAAGCAACTGTTTGCAAAATTGGCTTTTCCTGCCCCTGCTCTGCAAAACCTGGCTGCCGGTCGTGTCACTGCCCGTGCTGAGCCCTGCAGGACAGATTGCTTTGATGTGATCAGATAAGTCAGAAGAGCCTGGGTACGCCAGCTCCCCAGAGCTTTATTTCTCTACGGGGTGCATTGCCCACGGGCTCCAGCCAGCCCCGCTATCATCGACACAAACTCGGGGGTTTCCAGCACTTCCCCCAGAGGGAAGGTTTCACAACATCGAAGTGAGGAAAGGTTTCCTGGCACGCTGCCACGTTGGCTTTTGCTTCGCTCAACAGCAGCCACCTCCATCCAACCACCCGCTTGCCCCTTGGACATTTTACTCTTCAAATGTTGGGTTGACGGTTGGACTCGATGATCTTGGAGGTCTCTTCCAACCTTAATGATTCTATGATTCTAAATGCAGTCATGCAACCCTTGCCGCCTCCTCCCACCATGGCCAAGCCCCTCTGCCCGAGCACCTCATAATTTTTCTTGTTCTTCCCTAATTCTCTCCAGTTTGTCAGTACTTCTGAGCTCATGAGCTGCCCAGAAATACAAGGCTGATATTTTCAAAGCTGTCGAGGTTGATATTTTCAAAGCTGTCTGTAGGAATTGGATGCCTCATTTCTTCTTTTGGTTTTTTTTTTTTTTTGCTGCTGGCATTAAAACCTCCAAGACAACTCTGAAAGCCTCAGCCTGTGGATTTAGGGGACAGGGACATGGGTAAAGGAGGCGCCCAGCCCACGTGAGGAAGGGGATGCTGTCGCTTCGGGCTCTGCTCAGCCCTCGGGGTGGCCATGCCGTGCTGGGGCATGTGGGAAATGTTCCCCCAGGGCTGCACTCAGATCTCTGCACTCCTGGGGATGAAAGCCAGAGAAAAGAGGGCATGGCCACGCTTACATTGCATGCCATGTTCACATCAGCCCTTCCCATTATCACACTATGTGTATGACACTTTTTCCAGGTATTTGCTAGTAGTAAGGAGGGACAGAAAACATAAAAAAAAGTCTTAAACCTAAGAGTTAACTTTGCTTAAAAAGATAGTGACAAATCACATTTCTCCATACAAATCTGTGCAGAGCCAGAATCCTCCCCTGTGTAATTTCTGACTTCAATAGGCAAGGGCTGGTCACAAGCTGTAATTAGAGCTGGCCGGGGAACAACGGGTTTGTTTCATGGCAACTTCTGAGGTTTCAAAATCTGTTTATGTTCTGCAGAGGAAACGAAACCAAAACATTTCTAATGTGAGATGAGAGTCTGTCAAAATGTCCATTTTCTGAGCAAAGAGATCCTCATTTCGCTGTGGGTCTTCCCCTGCCCTCTTCACCGCGGTTGGGGCACGGTGTGTGTGTGCAGCCGGGAGCAATTACGGGGTGGATATGCCTGCGTGCCAAATGCATCGGTGCTCAAAGCAACCCATGTGTTTTGATAAAAATAGATGAAGTTGAAAACACTGTGACCGCTCTTGCCTGAAATGTTCAGCTTGTTTGGGATCACGCTGACCCGGTAATGCATCACGCCAGCACCCCGGTGGGGCAGAGGCCGATCTAAATGGACACGCTTGTCATCTGTTTGGTACATTTGTCTAGAAAGACCTTAAAAATCTGATTTTTTTCTAAGGTCTAGCAAAGACTTAAAAAATATCTGCTCTGCGGGGATATTAAAGGCCCGATGGCATACTTGGCAGGAGTGGACGTCTGCCCAGGAATTGCTGGCGTTTCCTCTCCTGCCCCACGTGTTTGCTGACCGTCTGCACTGTCCCAGAGCGGCTCAGTGCAGCTGTGTATTCAGTATGTAGAACCTTTCCGTGAAAGCTGCTAATCAATTATAGCTGGATAGTTTAGTCCTAACATCATCATGTTGAAGAAGTATTCTCTGACACTGAAAGGACTTGAACTACCAGATATTGGTAGTCCTCGACCTTGGAGCAGCTTGAGAAATAGCACCTCTCTATTGCTATGGATGCAGAGAGACTTATCAAAACCCCTATAGACCAAAGGACTAGGGTTTTCGTGTTGGGTTCTATGCAGCTGGAATGATGCACAAGGGGGAATGCCAGCCAAAATTTTTCTCCAGTTGGGTAATATAATTTTATAAAACTTGCAAGTTTGTAAAAGCTTTGGTCAAATTTGTGATCTTCCAGATCAAAACTTAAAAGCCTTTGAGACAGCCATTATATTGACATAAGAGAAGACCACCTATGGGAATCGCCAGCCTTACCCAGCTGGATGTCAGCAACTCCCTCCCTTCCCAGCCTCCTGTGCCCAAAGAAATTTCCACTCTGGCCTCAGATAGCACAAGCCATTGCCTTCAGTGAACAAGAAAATGGTTTCAAATGGAGTCCCACTTTCATGTACCAGCCCCTCGCTTGTGCTACTCATTGATGAAGACTGCCGCAATGAGGCCAACTTCTTCTCTGTGATTTCCCAGATCCCGTGAACTGCAATAAGACAAATGCAGTGGCACATGCAGGCAAAGAAGGACTTTCCTGGCATTGACATCTGAAATCTAGGCCCTTACATTACCACTAAGCTGGGAGAAGGGGAGTTGCTGTTTGGGGGTGAGACACAATACTTCTGCAATACAATATGTGCTCCGAAAATTCAGCTTCTTTCTAAATAATGTAGCCCCTTGCTTTGCAGCGGGGCAGCCAGGAAGTTTACAATACAGAACAGAAACCATTCTCCTCTGCCAGATTCACCATCATCACATGTTTAACCCCTTTGGCATGTGAAGGAAACCCAAGGGCTGCCTTTCCCATGCGAGAATACTTGGCTTCAATAATAGAATCCAAAAAACACAGGAAATGGGGAAATCGCGGCACAGTGAGATTAAACTACTGCTTCCAGCTCTGCGGATGGTGACGGCTGTGGAGCGAGGGCTGCAGCCTGCTTTGGAGCCTGAACTGCAGCTTCCTTCTGAGCTGGGGCTGATTTTGTTTGAGGAAAAGAAAAAATACCGAGTCGGTTAGATAATTGCTTACCCCTCTATGGCCCTGGTCTCCGGACCTGCGCGTACACAGTGCCTGGCCACTGCAGTAGGTGACACAGGGCCGTGGGCGGCTTGGTGGCCCCGGGAGCAGGCTGAGTGGTGCAGCCATTTGGGGCAGGTTTTTGGGGTCCTTGTGAAAATGGCACATCCCCTCCAAAGGCCTTTCTCCAGGCAATATTTTCAAGGGGAAATGTTCAAAGGTGGTGTCGAAAATGCTGCCTCCTGATTTTCCCATCCCAGCCTCATTGGGTCAAAGAATAGCCCTGGCTGATGTCCCATGAACCGGCATTTTTGCAAGAGAAACCTCTGTGCTTAACAGTTGTTCAGGTCCCCCCTTCACCAGTGATAAAGGACCAACCCCACAAGTGGGGTCTAAAGTCCTTTTAAATCGGAAACCTTGAGTTTCTGAACAAATTATATCCTCTGACTCTTCAGGATACACAGAGCAACATCAACGTGTGAAGTTCAGTGATAATATTCAAGTGCTGCTGTGAACCGCATGCCATTGCAGCGTGCAAACTGGTGTGTCCTCGGAGAGCCAGCTAAAACCATCACTGGCTGCTGGGGTGCTTCCATACAATGAAATTATTCCTTCCACACTTAAAATAGCACAATCTAGGTAAGGAGGGTAGGCAAACTCTTCCAAAAAGTCATTTGTCTTCTTATCACGTCAGTCGTTGCTTTGCCCAGGATGTACAAGAATTAATTCCCTTTACCCACAATTAACAATTTTTATGACTAAGGTTCTTTTCTTTTTTAGAATATTTTGCACCTGAAAAGTCTGTTTAATTAATTTTCACAGAGTGGTGAGTCTGACACCAAAGCAAAGGAGCAAAGTGAGGAAGACAGATATAAAAATGTGTTGACCCAGCAAGGGACAGAGCTGCTTGGGCAGGATGAGGTGCTGGGGCTGCTCCCTGCAAGGATGGGGATGTGAGGGACAGCTGAGGGCATGATGGACTCTGCTCTCTGGCCACGCCGCTCACCTTCAGAGCCAACAGGACTGGCCATCCCCAATCACTGCCTGAAAAACACACCCATAAGCTCATGGAGGCTGACCTGTGCCTTCCCTCTTCCCCAAGTGCCTCAAAGCCATGGGGAAGGCAGGCGCTGCTGTCAGTGTGCTGATGGGCTGCTGCATCTCGATGCATCAGAAAGTATGGGGAGATACCTGCTCCTCTGTCCCTCTCTTGTCCCCTCTTCTCAGAGGAGTTGATGACTTCCAGCTCCGCTGCATCACTAACATCTGCCAGCAGTCCCACTGACATCAGTGACACTTCTGCAGCAAAATGTGATTCGAGATGATGAAAGGGCGAAAAACCCAGCTCCAAAGTGTGTCCATACTGGCCATTATTGCAGTGCTAACGGCAGTGGGTTAGCCTATTAAGAGAAAGGAGTGTAGTAACTTTAACAAGGGCACTAGCTTCCTAATAGCCTGAGTGCCTTCCTTAGTACACTTCAGACTTAAAAAGCCTTTCTCCAAATAGCTCTCTGCTGGTTATATCACCAATAGAAAATAGCTTCGAGGGAGGAAGATGGGTTTCTTTTGCATGCAGACACATGCGTATATGTATTGCCCTGAGTTTGTCATGCCTGACTTTCTCTCAGCTGTCAGCCTGGCCGGCACTGGGAGCAGCAGCTATTCCTGGGCATTTCCCCAGGCAGTTGCCAAACCAGAGAGACAAGTCACAGCACTGCGGGTTGGCAAAACAAGGAGGATGATCTGAATGACTTTGAGCCACGAATTAGAGGAGATAGAGGAAAATGAAAGGCTGAGAACAGGAAAAACCTCTTTCCCCAAAGTGTATGCATCTGATGCTAGAGGGCCTGAAAATTTCTCAAAATTCTTCACTTTTTTTTCCAGATAGCATGTTTCAACTATGCTAACCCTTAAAAAAATTACCTTAAGTAAGCCCAGGCTCATAATCTTGGCTTTGCCATGAGCAGGCCATTCTCTTTGAACAGCCTAATACTTAGAGACAACTCTACCATCACAGGGAGACAGGTCCCAGGTCTGCTCCTTCACAAGCCCCACAGAATAAACCAGTGTGTGCAGAACTGGGGGCCACCCTCCTGTAACAACTATGCACCATCAATGTGCTCCTTCCAGAGACAGGCTGAGAGCAAGATACAGTGAGTCCATGAAGGACACGTGTTTTATGAAAGAAGAGTCAAAACGTTAGCAGTGTGCAACGGGCGGAGAGGACATGCAGCAACTGCCAGGCACCAGGACCTGCTGGAACTGTGGGTAAGTCAACCAGAAATGTCATGTTCATTTCATCTGGTAGCATTTGGTCCATTTATTTTAATTGCAAATAAATGCAAAGCAGAAAGAACGGGTTGCAGTTATTGTTGGAGCTGGTAAAACATTTTGTGTGAAAAGAGGGTTGGTCTTCAACCGTCCAAGTAAAACCCATTGCCTAAACAATAAAGCTTAAAAGATGACCAAATTACTGTTTATGGGCTCTTCCAGTTCCATACCACTCAGGACGAAGCCAGGGCTGAATACACGAGCAAATTTGCTGCCTACCTTATTAGAAAAACAAGCCTTGTGCAGGATTTGAGCCATTTTAAATCATTCACTCAGAGCAAAGACCAGAGCAGCAGCAGCTGGAGCAATATTAGTGGGAGCATTATCGGTCCAGATCTGCAAATGCTCGTGCAGGTAAAACACGTGTGAAGGACATAGCATTAATGTAACTGGCTGGTGGTAGCCTGAAGAAATAACCCAGATAGCGCTCTGTGCCAACCAGCCCACCTCAGGCTGGGGAAGGGGAGTGTTTCCCCCTGCGTGTTCTGATTCCTGGCCCAGCGCGGGCTGGAAGGCGTTTGCTTGTCACCCTTCTGTGTGCTGAGCAGCTGGACCAGATTTTACAAACTCAAGCTGGTTTGGGGAATGCAATGCCTCGTTGGCATGCGGCTATTCAAGCTGGTGCCTATTATGTCGCTCATATTAAAATGCTATGAAAACAGGCATTGTGCACTGAGAGGCTGAGCAAACCTTGTTATACAGAAATTATGCAATCAGTATATAATCTAATTTCGGTGGCTAGGGTGTGGAAGGGAAGTTTCGGTTCCTAGATGCTCGTAGGGGTCTCTACAATGAAATATGCATATAGACATATTTACAACCAGTGGCAATAAAAATTCTGAGCAATGCTAACTATATTGAGCTTCTGTGATGTCGAGAGCAACTTACAAAAGCCCCGCACAGCTGGTTAGGCTCAAAAAGACTCTTCTACTCAATAGTCAGAATTTCTGCAATTGAAATGCTCTACAATTAACAGCCCCGTCTGGAGCAGGGCAGGAAAGAGCTTTCAAAACCCATGAAGGTTTTTTTTCTTTTTGAAATTTTTGCAGCTCTTCCCCTGAATTTGAGAGGAAGCCAAAGCTTTTCAAAGCTTTTATAAAACAAACAAGCAAAACCAAATCCCCTCTCCACCCTCCCAGTGAGAGGAACACCCCAGATGAGCAAATCGCCCTTTAACAAAGTGCTTCCCTGATGGTGAAAGGTTTCTTGCCTTCCCATTTTTTCACATCCCTGGTGTTCAGCGTGGTTTGAACTCAACTATTTGTTGCAGCAGGGTGCAAATTTTGCTGGGGGAGAATTTTATGGTTCAAGCCTACTGAAACTGTTTCCAAAGACAGTTCAATCAGGATGGGTGTGTTCCTACGAAAAGTTTGACTTTCTCTGTATCCGCAGTTATTACAAAACAGTGTTAGTGGAAAATGCTCCCTTAGTCTTCCTTTCTATGGACACACAGTCCTGTGGCTCTATGGGGCAGGAACTTAGAGAGTCAAAGAGGAGTCCAGGATTTCTTCTATCTGATGGGCCAAATTCTTTGCTGGTATAAATAGATTGAACTCTGCTCAGTGGGACTGTGGCCATTTATGCCAATAGATGACTTGGCCCGCAGTCACGGCCTGTTTCTTTTTTTAAACCACAAGAGACATGACCCGAACTGTGCAGAGCCAGGTTCAGACCCTGGCTACCATCACTTTCTAGGCACGCAGGGCTATTTTGGTCAGTGGTCCTGCTCACAGCTTCAGCCTGCGCCCAGGAGACATGGGGGGGACGACAAGGGGACGCAGAGCAGCCCCAGGTTTGGAGAGTCCACAGACATCCCCGTCACGCTCCCTGTTTCTGCTGGCTCTCAGAAGAAGAGCTGTCAGATGTTGCAGCCCAGATCAGCCCAGCTAAGCCTGGAGGAGATTAGGAGTAGATTTAGATGGGGTCTATACACAGGGCTGTGGGCATGCGTCCCGGCTTGGCTTTACACATCACAGACGTTCACGGAAACTCCCTAGAAAGGACTTTCTTGGCCACTTCTCCTGCACTGTCTGCCCCAAGCTGCTGTGTTTTCCAAGCTCTCCATCCCTTCCTCAGCCACTCCATGGCTGCTCCCCTCTGCATGCACTTGCAGAAATTGCTTTTTCTCCTCCTCTACCAGAAAGGCAGATCTTCTCTTGTCCCTTGGCAAAGGGTCCCCGGGGACCGAAAAGCGGGGAGCCATGATGTGTCCCCTCCACACAGACTGTGGTCAGGGGATCCAGGCTGTGCCCCCCCTTGTGCAGAGCTCCCACAGAGGTGGCTGAATTTTACGGGGGGAGCTTTGAAGGGCTGAACACCTGCATGGGGTGCACATCAGGGTCACGGGTTTGGGCTGGCGTCAGAAAGCTCATGGAGGCTGAGCAGGTTTTCTCCGACTCATAAAAATGCACTTTAAAAGCTAATAGATTTACACATCTGTTTTTTACAGAGCGTTTTAAAACGGCAACTCCTGACCCTAAAAAAACCCCAACCAACACACAGAAGAATTCAATAAATCATTAAAGTGCTGCATCCACAAGCCCAGCCACGTCTAACCCTTCAGCTTCTGTGTTTTTGGGTACATGAAAGCCAGAGGTTGCCATTGCCAACCAGCTAAACGCTGCAAACCACGGCCGCCTCCGGCCAGTCGTTGCCCCTTTGAACCAGCACTACAAAGACTTTGCTTCCTGACTCCCACCTGTGGAAAATAGCTTTTGCTGCTGCCCC
>NW_008824543.1:719617-723083 GCF_000699105.1 Pygoscelis adeliae
CACCTGGGCGGGGGCTGCCGTCCAAGGGGGAATTCCCTGAGCCCTCCCCGACCTATTTTTAGGTCGGTTTTCTGGTAAAATAAAACTCATGCAATCATGCTGGCTGTGTGGATGTATTTCTGGCTGCCTGTCTGTCCACCCCCAAATGATTTATGCTTCCCCTGGCCAAGTTCAGTGATACCAATGGTGGCGGGATATAAGCAGGCTCCTCTTCATCCCTCCGCCTCCCAGCCCAGGGCAGCGCTCCCTCTGGATGTTGCTTCCCATATAGGACATGGAGCCTGGCAAGGGAAGAGATTTCTACTCTCGTTCTCCTCCTTTTTTCTTGTGTGACATTTTTACTTCCTACAAAATTGTGTGTGCCCTCTGGACAAGTGGTTAAATTAGAAGATCAACAATACATGAAGAAGGAACGGGATCAATTCGCAGAGAAGCAGCTGAAAGTGGTTTATTACATCTTTTATCTTTTTTGCTGGGAGATCATTTGCCAAATCATTAAAAGAAAAATCAAGTGAACAGGATGACCAGCAACTGAAAATTGCCTTTTTCTTCACAAATTGATGTGATGACAGTATTATTTTGAATAAAGTAAAATAAAAAAAAGATTAGCTAAAACTCCTTTTGAGGTCAGATTCTGATCTCAGTTACCCCAATAGCTCACTAATTTATTGTAGCAATGCAAGCCATCATGTTCATATTTACCACCAAATAAATGGACACAGCTCCCATGGCAGCTCGTCTGACAACAGACTATATATGTGCACCCAGCGCCTGTTTGCCAAAATACAAACCTTCAACCTTTTCTCTGCTTGCACCACCAGATCAAGACTCCGGTCCATCAACATGCAGGCAGTGTTACAGTGCTTCTTGCACCTTACATTTACATCCACTTTCACCTCCTTTTACACCAGCAGAAGTCCAGAAGGCAAGTAAGAATAAAGCCCCGTTTCAAAAAAAAACTTCCAAAATCAGAGAAGTTGCCAGTTTTTACCAAGTAATAATTTCCAGGTGCAGTGACCTGTCAAAGCACAAGATGTGCTGAACTGGGCTGGGAATAACATTGCTGAAATCACAAAAAAATACTGCAAATCCCAGTGAAAGAAACCCTTACAGCTGCAGGAGGGACATGAGGCTTGTTGCCTTTTCCCGATTTTCTCTTGCTCTTTTTTAACCTTATTTGAGCTGCTCGTGACTGGCAAGAACACCGTCTTCTGCTTGAATCTGTCTGGATTCAGGATATACAAGCCAGAGAAAGATCCAAAGCCTGTCAGCTATCAGCAGACAAGCGAGGATAACGCACTTGAAACAGGTCCAACATTTAAAAAGCCTTGCTATAAAAATGCAAAAGATTATTCAATCACAGAAAACAACACTGCAATACCTATTAGAGCTAGGTCACCATGTTTTCATTGAGAGCTGTATCTTCTGCTTTTGCTCCATCATCTGCTATTCACATGACTCCACTTAGCAACCGTATCTGATTAGGCTTGTTTGTGTGCCGAGTGCTATTATTTTTTGTTTGAATTAGTGCCTCCTGGTTTTTTCTATTTCCCAAAATAAAGCTGAATTATCTCCTTTCACCCAGAGCTTGGGTGCCTAGTTATTCCCCTTTTGCGTGGCAAAGCCGAGCATCCTCAGTGTTGTCGTTTTATGGCTGGGTTGGGAGAAAACAAAACTCATTTTCATGCAAATCCCCACTGTCTATCAGACATCGTAGTTGTCAAGCAGGTCATTAGAGGCCTACTGTGTAAAATGAAGATTACTAATTAGCGCTGAAGAAATAATTTGCAACAAATAATTTATCCAATGTATTTAGATTTTTTCTCCTTGTGGAGTCTCTGCGAGCAGGTTGTTACTTCGCCAGAGCTGGCCATTATTTGAAATGTTTTTAACTTGTTACGCTTGTTGTGATTGATTCTGCTTTTTCAGTATTACTTTCCTGAGCTAGATGGTTAGTCAATGTTGATCACAGGATATGGGATTTATCTCCTCGCTCAGGTGTCAAAATATGGCTGAAATGAATAAACACCAGTATATGCTTAAAAAGTATGTTCCCTGAGCACTGATATGTGTTTCTGCAAGCATTACAACACAAGAGTACTCTGGGAATTTTCCATTAAAATACATTTGTCTAGCAAAAAATGTAACTGCAAAATCTAAAATTTTACCCCAAGCAAATCTCGCATAAGGCAAAAAGAGCCTCTAGCCTGTGGTGTATTATGTGAATGAGTATCACCAAAAATAGGAAAAACAAAGAGTTTATTCTGCAGGGAAAAGGTGAACAAATGCATCTGGCTGCTAACATCCCCAAAGGCCCTGTAGGACCCTACACACATCCGTTAAATATAGAAGTAACTGAAAATGAAGACTTATGTGTTGTGATTCATAGTCACAGGAAACAGGATTTAGCAAAATCTGATCAGTTCACTACGATGGAAAAATGTCAAAACATGGATTTTTGGACAATTTTGATTGACCATTTCTCTTCAACCCATGACACATTCTGCTACTTTGGCTCAAAATATTCGTCTGATTCAATTTGAAAAAGGAAACTGAAATTTTCTATCGATTTTCATCCTGTAACAAAAGTCAATTTCTACAGACATTAATTCCAGTATGATGCACTCTATGAACATTCAAAGAAAGGTGGAGCACGAAGAAAGGAGTGAAATTCATCCAGTGAATTAATTCCAGCATCCAAGCACATATTCACAGGAAGCCATTTGCAATATTCACCATCTTTATCAATAACACCGAACAAAGTCACATCTATGGCTGATACTACAAAATCCTGGATTGCAAAGGAGCAGCTTCATTTTCAGCCCTGCTAATGAAGAATACATAGAGCAGTCTTGGGGAAAGGGGGTAAGACAGTTTCAGTGAATTAAAAAAAGACAATTTGTACCAGACTCTTCATTCCCATCTGCTTCATATCTGGAGCACTTGGTGTTCCCTGCGCTGACTCACTCGCGTTTGTGTTTGCAGGCAGGAGAGGCAGCGTCGCCGCCGAGGAGGGGTGGGAGATGGAGAGATACTTGGCAGGAAAGTGGGGGGAAAAAAAAAGCAGCAAACACTCAAAGCTTGCTTGTCTAGTCTAAACAGCTCCCAGGGCAAAGCAGGCAAGGTTGATAAAGCTGCTGAGAGGGGAAAGCTGGCTGGGGAAAAACAGTGAAGATTTTTTGCTTTGTGGCTCCTCCATGGACCTTCCACCCTTCCACCGCAAACCTTGGGGAAGTTGGGGGAGGGTTGTGGGAACCAAGACTTTTCACCCAGACATCAGACATTTTGGAGCATGGCCGGTGAGCATCGGGTGCTGGAGCCTTTTACAGCTTCCTCGCCTATGGTCTTGGCTAAGAACAGCCAAATCTTTGTTCACTGTCCCCAAAACCAAAGATGACTTCATGACAACCACAGGAGTCATGTGGAAGGGGAGATGGTCTGGGATAAAAGGAGGTCTGAGGTTCAG
>NW_008824543.1:723267-772131 GCF_000699105.1 Pygoscelis adeliae
AATTCCCCGGATAAGGCATTTTATCTAAGACCTAACTTACTATTTTGGTACACAGATAAAAAGCACACATAGAAAGGAGCCCAGATCAACCCCCAAACCAAGGAAAACCTTATCCTAGGCATGCCAGCCCACCTTTTTCACTGACTATCTCTCTCTCACGTGCAAAACAAGTGCAGCCTCAGCAATATTTGACTCTGCGTCAGCCCAGTTGGACCTACAATGTCTGTGTGAGTTTGGAGTGAGGCAAAATGGGCTCAACCACCTTTGCAGTGGACGCCATCCCCTCTAACCGCCTCCCTGTGGGAATGAAGCCTTTCACGGAGCTGCATTGCCGCTGGGGAGACAATAGCAGCGCGGCTGCAAACGCAGCACTTCTGTGTTTAAATACATTTTCCCCCAGAGTGAGAATAGGTTTAAAAAAAAAAACAAACCACCAAAAAAACACTGAAGAGAAAAACGACCTTATTCAAAGCTGGCTGAACTCAATACGAAGACTGCCCCTGAATTTCAATAAGTTTCAGCGAGGCCCGTGGGGCCGGATTAACATAAGAGCTGGGAGGAAGATTTTCAGGTGCTCCCCACACCCAGGGCCAGGTTTTCCAAGAAGACTCAGCACCAACATGTTTTGCCCTCCAGCTTTGTAATGCGTTTACAGCCAGGCAGCCTGGCAATGGCAAGGAGAGTTTCTGCACTGCATAGGAAACCCTGGCCGCCCAAGATATACATATAACTTTCTAAAGGAGATTCTCTCACTTTCCATCCATGGCAGAAGAGAGGCCGCATGACTCGTCCCACATGTGCCCGGCTGGCTGAGACATGCACCCATGCTGCCAGGGCAGGCGCCAGAGCAGGGTTCTCCTCCCCAGCCAGACTTGTGATATCTTGTTGCGGTCTCTTCGCTGTGTCTGGGAGAGCCTGGATTGTACCATCACCGCCAGCCAGGGATGGGGATGGGGATGGGATGGGGGTGGGATGGGGATGGGGATGGGATGGGGATGGGGATGGGGGTGGGGATGGGGATCAGGATGGGGATGGGCACGGGGACAGGGATGAGGATGAGGATGGGGATGGGATGGGAATGGGGATGAGGATGGCAGGAATGCAGGCAGGTGGATGTGCATCAGCCCACAAAGCTGCAGCCCCTCCTCAGCATGGGCAGCTCAGCTCTTGTGCTGGGGAAAAATTCCTCCCTGACCCCTATGTCCTCTCGGCAGAGGCTGGACCAGGAGGAGGGACCCGGTGGTACATCCCTGAGCTGCAAAGATTTCCCGTCTCAGGAGCCTCAGCACAATATTCCCGGTCTCATGTGGCCAGACCCTGTGAACACTAAAGAAAGAGCAGCAGTTACTCTTAGAACTGCAGTTACTCTTGTTATTGCGGTGGATGGGGTTTCATCGTCATGTCTAGTTTCAGCCGGCAGAAAACCAGGAGCGAATCCCACCAAAATCTCATCAAACCATTGCCAGGTCTATCAGCAGGCAGTGAGCACAGCTGGGAAGGCAGTGACATTTGCAGAAGGTTTTATACAGCCGGGAGGTATTTAACCCTTTCTCCCAGTAAGTTATTAAAAAAATGTGTGTTTGAGAGAGCTGAGAGAGCAGAAAAACAAATCAGGGCTGATTGCGCTAATTACCAAAAGCACAGTAACTCGGTTAAGGTCTCTGAAGGAAGAGGCTTCATCTTCAGCTCTCAGAGACATGCCCGTGTGTCTGCAATAGCTCTTGTTATTTTAATGGGGACCTGAATTTGAGTTGCAATCCAGTTCTCCGTCCTGCTTTGGATTGAATACAGCTGGTACCTCACGGCAGCTGCTGCCATGGGAATCTTGCTAATGAGAGCAGGATCCGTCTTGCTCTGAGTCCGAATCTAACACCTAACTGGGATTCAGCCTGACCATGCAAGCCCTTGTGCCGTCTCCTTGAAGACCTAAACGCTGCCTTTGCAATCTCTCTCTGTGCTTTTATCCTTCAGCTGAATTTTTTAATGAATCCCTAGAATTAGCCCATCCAAATAATTTATTTATGGGTTTATTGCAATGACCTGGTAAGACTTGAGGTCGCTGCAAAGGTATCAGTGTAATGCCAGGCATAGCCAGCCCAGACCCCAGCGCTGGGTCTTAAATACCTAAAGACATTCTTACCAGCATTATTTCTGTTTTTTTTTTTTTTTAAATGCTGAACTGTATGTTTTAGAATACACAGCTGTCTTTGTTCAGAATAAACCAAAAATAGCAGATTTTCCTCTGCTTAGCTGGGTGTTAAATTATTTACATTTCAAAACCCATAAGTAGAAACAATGACTGCATTTCCAGAGCCTGCTCCTGCTGTCAAATATCCTTTTCTCTTC
The DNA here is from genome assembly GCF_000699105.1 of Pygoscelis adeliae. NCBI lineage: Eukaryota > Metazoa > Chordata > Aves > Sphenisciformes > Spheniscidae > Pygoscelis > Pygoscelis adeliae. The sequence goes on from NW_008824543.1 coordinate 725,614, forward strand.
TGCAACCTAATTTAGACTTCCTTTTTAGAGTTGCAGTTTAGTTCCATTTTCAATTATATTAGAGGAACCGAGATTTCAGGCCATTATCTCATCATTTCCATGAACAGCGACAAGAGATGTTCCCTGTGAAGGCAGATAGCCCTTGTGGTGCCCACACAGGCGGTGGCCCATGGCTGCGGGTGCTTGGGCATGGGGAGGAGGTGAGCAGGATTCAGCCCCCATGGTCCCTTTGGGTTTGGGTCACGTGAAGATGCTTTGCTTCGCCCATGTAATCCCTGTGAAGATGTCCGTGTCCCCTCCAGGGGCAGCGGGGAGCCTCTCCGGGTGGCAGATGCGGTGGCAGAGGGCACTGCCCATGTTGGCTTGTCCCTCCAATGTCCCCCTTCCTGGGGCCACCAAGGTGGGTGGTGCTCCCTGGGGGGTGCTTGTGCTATCGGGACACCAAGCCTAGCTGGGAGAACATGGCCACTCCAGCAAACCCAGAAGAAACCGCATTGCCATGGAGGCTACTGAAACCCTGAGGAGAAACCCCAAGGCATGGCAGAATACCTCATCCTGAGATGCTTCTTGTGGTCAGGGCTGCGATGTTAAACCCAATGCCTAGAGACCAGCCCAGGTCAACAAAGCTACTTTGATACGGGTGCAAGTTGGGACCTGAACAAGAAAAGGTCTCAAACATCACATAATTTCACTGGGCTGCTTCTCTGACGGGCTGGCTGAGCCTCAGAATTTCTTTACTAAACCCCAAACTCCCCTTGGTACCTCCCTGCTTCTGGCTCGCCCTTGCCAGGTGCTTTACACTGTCATCGCCAAAACCCTTGCGCAAGTGCCAGCCACCTTTGCCCTGTTCCCAGTTAAATCCTTGTGTGCGTTACCCCTGACGTGGTGACTGCCTATCCAAAAGGCAGTGGGAGCTGGGCAGTGACATGAACACTTTGGCCAAGGAACATAGACTTTAGGTCTTTTTCTGCGTCGGTTCACCAAAACTCATTATATTTGTTATTCTTGTAGCAGACCAGCATCCCAGTGCATACTCTTCTTGGACGCTTATAAAAGGAATATCCTGCATCTAACTGGAGTCTCAACGTTGCCAGCCCCTGTGATTTTATTACCAATCTTCTGATATTTCAAATTTTTCATAAAGCTGCAGCTCTTGGATGCAAGTAATTAAGTGAGACTCTCAGCTTTCACTGAGAAATGAAAGGAAGTTTCTAGTCCTTGTGTTTAAGAAAAGCTGGAAAATGTGCCTAAAGGCACAGACTCCAAAAGGCAAATTAAAAGAACCAATATGTTTTATTTCTTTTTAAAACAATTGTGATTCAGGGACGGGAATGGGGGGCTTGATTCATGATTTATAGATTCTGTGCTTGGCAGCTCTTCAGTCTCAATGATGGCTCCATGCAGATGGATCTGGGGCTTTTTGAGAGCTGCTCAGTGGTTTTCACCTGGTTCCCCACAGCACTTTTAAACATAACCCCCAGAAAAATCTATGTAAGACTTATTCTACAGTAGGCACAATTTAAAAACAGTACGTGCCATCTTATAACCTGGTTAGATCTGAAATCTCATGTATGTAGATTCAAATGGGAGATACTGCCACTCCGTCAACATGCTGAATGACACGTTCAGCTGGGGTGGGTGGCACTGAAGGTTTGAAAAAATGGGCTTCTGTCTGTATTTTGGAGGGCCCAGAGCTGGGACTGGCCCTTTTTTAAATCCGGCTGGTATTTGTATTGCCCCTGTATGTTATTTCTTAACCTCGCTGCGCTGCTGCTCCTTACCAGACCACAAAAAACACCCCTCGCCCCACCATGGCTTCCCTCCACGGAGGCTGTCCCGGGGGCTTGGCTGATCCGAGGCCAGCTGAAATCTGTGCAAACGCTGACTCCAGAGAGCCCCAGCTCCGGCTGCAGCTGCAGCTCTCTCCTCCAAGTGATTATGGACGATGAGACGTGAATAGGCATTACCAGCTTTATTGCCCCATAATGCCAAATGCACAGTAAAGATCCTAATAAAAAGTTGCTCCTTGGGAAGGCAGCGCCCTGTCAATCTTACTGCTATACCCGTTATACACGTGCTGTGCGTGTTTGTGTTTGTTTTGAGAAGAAACACCCAAACTGCCTTTTCCACTTTATGAGCTAAAGGACTGTGAAACGCTACTACACCACACTGGCCCTGAGTTATAGGAGCACAAATAGGTGTCAGTAAATGTTTGTGAACTACAAACCACCCGTACCAGGGAGGCTGGGGGTGAGATTTGTATAACAGGTGAGCAAATTGGAGATACTTTTCTTGCAGGGTGCAGGGTCTGGTTAGGGAGGCAGCTGTGGTGCCAGGCAGCCCCGGCTGAGCCTTCCCCCAAAATTGCAGCCAAGTTATCTTTTGAGAGGGGCCTGTGTGGTTTTGGGCTGAGGCGCTCCAGTGCTCCCTCCCTCACTGGGCAAGAATGGGGCTGTTGGCTGGGATAAAGCATTTCTGGTGGGCATCAGACCTGTCACCTTATGCCGGGGCATCTTCTTATGTAGAGAAAGGGCATTGAGCAGACATCGTAGCTTTAATGCCAGGGATTGGGACAGGTCTCTGCATGGGTTGCCCGTGTTCATCCTGGTTTCTGGAGCAAACCCTTCATGATGGGGTTGCACCCACTTTCTGGGTCAGGACCTGCCTGGCAGCACCCCTTTCCTGCTCCTCGTCCCATCCCGATGATGGCATGGCCTCATGCCTTTTCATAGGCCATGAACACTTCTCCTCCAGGTGTTTCTTGGGCTGTTTGTACCGTAGCACTGATGGCATCTCCGGAAAGCAGCAGGACCGTGCTGGGTGTTTGCCGACCCTTGGGTAAAGAGGGGATGTCGGAGGCCACCATGGACAAAGCTCCTGCAGGGTTTGGTCCCGAATCGCGGAGCTGCAAGCAAACCCCTATGTGTGGGCATTGCTCAGTGGGAGCATCCCAGCCATGTCTCCCCAGCAATGGGGCAGGACTTATTTCCCCACCCCTTCCCTCTCACCTCACATTTAATTTCATTTTTTTAGTGAAAAACCTGCCAGAGGCAGCTGCAAGCAAAACAAAACCCCACCAAGGCTCATATGCCAGCGAGCGCCTGCGAACTGAGAGCCTGACTTTTCTCGTCGGGCGGTGTAAACCGGAGCCCTGGCACGGCCAGGGTGGAACCGGTATAAACAAGAGGATGCTGCTGCGTGGCCAAACCGGGCGCTGCTGGGGAAACTGTTCCACCTTAAACTGCAAAGAGCACCTTAAGCTTTCTTCTGGCCTCCTGCCACCGAAACTGCTTCAGGCTGAGCTTTAATCAGAAGGAAGCCTGTGCTTTGCACGTTGGGGGAAGGGGCAGCCAGAAGGACATTTCTCCATTGATTTTTTAATTTTAAAAGTTTATTTCTTGGGTGGTGTGTTTTTTTTTCCCCTTGACACAATAAATTTCGAATTGATTTTGCAATCCTCTCTCCCCTATCCTTGTACTCTCCCTCTCAAAGGTAATTGGGCTGAGAGGTTTCATTTGTCCCCCTGGCATCCCCTGGTCCCCTGCAATGCTCTCTGAAGAGGGTTTCCACAGCTGGGCCCTGAGCAGGGGCACACTGGGTGGGGGGTAGCTCCATCCGAGGCCCCGATGGGCACAACTTGGGCTCAAGGATGTGTCTCCTTCCTGGGTGCCCTTTGCAAAGCACCCACAGCTCCCCCAGCCCAGGGCAGTGTCCCCAATCTGTGGCTCTCCCTCCAGCCCAGCAGATGAGACGGTCTATTTTTCACAAGGCATTTCCTGCTAATCAGACCATTAGTCCTTGTGCTGATTAACCAGCTAGTTCTCAATTTAATTAAAACATACACTTCTTTGAAGAGCCAGAGGTTTCAATCATATTTTATTCTTATTGTTCCAGATCTGATTGGCATTAGCCATAGGTATCAGGGGGAAACTAAAGCAATTAACCCTTTTCCTTGCTGAGGGGGGCATAAAATATATCATCGTCTATTTTCCCAGGGAGGCTGCAGATTTTTATAACACCGCTTTGCACCAGAGCCTGAAGATCCCAAAACGTTTATCCTTACTTTGACAGGGTTGTTCCGTTTCATTAAAATACAATGTAAAAAATATGCCAGCAAGGAAGCCTAGCACGAAACCAGTATCATTACGCAGAGAAAGCAATGTAGGGCCAGATCCTGATCAGAGAGCAAAGCGGATCGGGTGACTTAGGTTAGGTTTCTCTGCCTGAGCAGGGTCCGCTTGGTCCTGCCAGCCCCTGCCAGTGCTGTGGACAGTGTTCCTGTGTGCAGCCCACAAGCAAGCACCGGAGCGGGTTCATGCACTGCATAGTAGGAATAGTAGGGTGGGGAGAGATGTGATCTGTCACAATTAACCCTGAGCGGCGGGTGTACGACAACAGAAATGTTCAAAAATTTGTTTTACAGTGAAAAGAGTAAGCGCTTGGCTCACCTGTGGTGGTGTGGCCGTACCCAGCCGTGCTTGTGAGATATGGGAGGAGGATGCTGAGCACACGCCGGCTGGCAGCACCATGACCCCCAAGTCTGGCTCTGCTGTGCCCGTGAAGCATGGGCCCTGCATGCTGCAGGGGAATTTGGGACACGGCTCTTTTTTAAGTAAGGCTTTGGTATCTCATTACCAACCTCAAAAATATTTGGCTACAACTTACTTTTGAGGTTTGGGCTGAGTCCAGGGACTCCAGCAAGAGAAAAGTCAAAGCTAAATAAACGAGTTCAAGTTCAAACCTCTCCAGCCCCAGCCACGGGGCGTTCCCCTGCCGCCACCCAGGACGCCCGGGGTGCTGGGAGAGCCCTTCTGCAGAGAAACTGCTGCACAAAAGGGTTTGGAAAGTATTTTCCAGAGGCAGCTAATGGCCCATCTTTCATCTTGCAAAAAAACCAAGCTAATAATTTGCTCCTCTGTGTTTCCCCATGATGGCAAGCTGTGCCTCTTGGGATTTATTTCTTTCCTCCCCACCTGACCATGTTTCCCACGGCCCATGGGGGCACAGCCCGCTCCTTGCCGCATGTTTTATCCCCCCACTAGCCTGGAGTAAATGGGCACTTTGTAAAACATCTTCCACTTTTCTTCTGCTTCGTGTTTCCTGTTCGAAGGCCACAGCGGTTTGTGCTTGGAGGCAGCCACAGCCCTGCCCTGCTCCCCTCCTCGCACCCAAGGTTAAACCCTCCCCGTGCACCACCCCGAACGCAGAGACACCCTTGCAGAGCTGTGAGCTAAACCCTCGATCACCGCCACAGCCCTGAGCCTGGGCAAACCTTTTTTAAGCATCGAGGCATCTGCTCTCTGCTTTGCACACTGCAATGAGGGTCCCCTTCAGCAGGGCTCCTCCTGTACCTGCTTTGTCCAGCATCATGGCAGTTATAGACGGATCCCGGAGAATTTAGGGAATTGCACAGCCTACTGCTTTTTGTTTCAGATATTGCTTCCATCAGGAACGGTTTCCTAGACATCTTCCCAAACACATATGGCCAGACGGAAATAAACAAACACAAATTCATATGCTGGAGAAGATCTGCCTGAAATGTCTCAGATAGGATCGGTTTAGTCCCAGCGGGAATATCCATGCAGCAGCGCTGGGCAGCCTTTCGCCCCGGCGCTGGGGATGGCTGGTGATGGAGGTGGTGCACCCCGTCTCTCTGCTTTCATTTCGTCTATCCCCTGGGAGCTCTAATGGGATGAGGATGGTCGGGGTGGTCCAGGTCTGGCAAGTTATGTTTTCCATGGGTAAAATTTCCTCGCCTTTTGCCTGCACACAAATTGCATTTGCGCTGAAGGAATTGCACCATGGTGCGTGCATGTATTTGTGTGTGCAACAGCAGAGTGTGCTCATATAGTCATACACAACTGTTTCTGCCCCCATAGCAATGCCCACTCCATAACTGGGGTTATGGAGAACGACTAACCAACCATCCCATCTCTCTCTGCATGGGGACATGATGCTGCTGCCTGGCCTTTGGGACAATCCCCCAAACTGGTGCCTGGGACCTGCCACTGGAGAGGTTATCTCACACCAAGGTGTGCATAGATGTTCTTGCACCAGCGGGCTGCATGCAAGCAAGCTGCTTTGAAGAGAGTCATCTACAAGGAAGACATTGGCTCTCTGTGCTGATAACACTTTTTTCTGCTTGAATTGCTATAACATCAGCCAAATAAGGAGGGATTGCAAATGATCACAAAAGCAAGGGAACTCCTATGGTTTAACATGCCGGGAATATCAAGCTACTGTCTGGAAAAACACAAAAAATGCTGTTGATTCATTCCTGCAGCCCCTGACATATAAATTAGGTAACTAACCTGACCTGTGACTGTTTCTCCGAGAGACCGGCTGAGACATGACAAATATGCCTTTCAACATACCAGGGCTGATTACTAAGAGTGCTATGGGAATAGCTCAGAGCCTCACGTTTACATTATGAAAAACAAGACACCACTTAAGGCAGACCATGCCACTCTCAGAAAGCCCTTGGGTCCTGTCTGCCTGGCTGCAGAGGAGCTGTGCCGGGATAGGTGATATTGGGGGGTCCTTAGGGAAAATGCTCACTCTCATTCATAGGAAAAGGACTTTGGTCTGGTCTTTGTTTGAAGGGTGGGGTTCAGGTTTGTGGGGGGTGTTTACTGGTCATTGATGTTGGCATGGGATGCCCCTCCAGCTCCTGGGGTGGGTGAAGGAGAATTCCCCCTCTCCAGGCCTCTCCTGCTGCACCCAGGAGTCAAACCTCTCCACTCCCTGAAGTCATGCCGTCAGTACTGCCACTGATAAAAGTGGCTTTCCAAGCATGCAAAAAAATTATTGCATTGCCATCACACCGGATTTATTGCGTGCTGACAGAGCGGGGCAGCTCCTGCTCCCCCTGACGCCGCTGAACCACTTGTGGGAAATGTTGGGTTCAGCACTCGCTGGGGAGGGGCCAGGCAGAAAATACTTGATTGAACTATTCCTTATTTGTGTTAAGGCCGTAAAACCTGTATGCGTGTCCCAAAGCCTGAGCTATAAAGTGGCCAAGCCCCAGCCGAGGAGGTGGTTGTGGGGTCTTGCTGGTGGGGGGTGCCAGGAGAGAGGGTGGTACCCGGTGCACCTTGCAGCCAGGGGGCAGCCCTCTGGAAAGCAATGGGGCTGGGGCAATGAATTAAACCTACTCTTCAACCTGAAGGCAACACCTTGCACCACACTTATTCCCCATTAAAACAAGGACAGGACACATCTTAGCTGGTACTCTGCAGGCAAGTGTGGCTGTGGTCGGGGCTGGGGGAGATTCTGCAATGCTTGTGGCATGGGAGTCAGCGATTTACCAGGGCAGATTTTCACCTACCGCCTGTTTATACCTGTGGACAGCTCAGACATTTGGCGCTGGCACCACTTGTGTTTGCATCCTCCCGCTCACCTTTGCTACCTGCCCCATTCCCCCGAGGACTGCAGTGCCACCCCCCAGGGGCACGCAAAGCTCCCAGCGGCACTGGGACTGGGGGCAGGCAGCAGGACCAGCCCCTGCCCCGGGCAGGGCAGCACCTGCCTGTGCAAAACACTCCATCGCCTGTGCAAAACGTGCTATCGCCTGCCTGGTCCCCTCCACAGCCACATCCTCCATCTGCAAATTTTGGCTGGGTGGGAAAGGTCTGAGCCAGCCTTTGGGCATCCTGCTCCAGCATCTCCCATCCTGCTTGAGGGTGCAGGTCCGGACAAGGTGGTGGTCCCAATGCTGCATGTTTCTAGGATGAATTTTTCCCAGCAGAATTACCCAGGCTTACTTCAGGCTTCGCTAATGACTCCTATTCCTCTCCCATCTGCCTGAGCCATTTCAATCCTTGAGTTTCAACATGCAATTTCACAACGCATGGCTTTGTTTCAAAGGGTGACTGAACTGCAAATCAGCCCCTTCAAATCCCTAGTCATGCGCTTTACATTAAGCAATTAAACTGAGCAATAAATATCACTTTGTTGTGAACTAGCCTCCATTTCCTTTTCTATTTTAATAACAATAATGGTCAAACTTCTGTTTAAGAAGCAGTTTCTGGTTCTATTAGGAAATGTGCCAACCTATTCAAAGAGACACAAGATTTGTATGGAGAGGTAATGGCTTTTATTAAGCCAAATTATATAATTAGCAAAAAGCCAGCCAAGCTTTCAGGCACACAAGCCCTTCTTCAGGTCTGGGGAGAGGCAATGCTCCTTGCAGCTGCAAAACAGCTGTATGTCAGGTATTGCTCTAGACCAGGTCTCTCTGAACAATGCTGCTCTGCCTGGGGCATGGTGCCTGCACAAGGGGAATGGGCACCAGCTCCCACTTGCCTAGGATGGGTTTAAGGGGGGCAGCTCCTGTTTGGGCAATGTGTGTCCTCAGGTAACGCTAAGCATAGTTTCAGGGTTCGGTGGGGGTTTTTTTGCAAGTTTGAATTTATCTTACAGCTTTTGAGAGGACCTCTGACCTACAGCAGCCACCTCTTGTTCAGTGTTGCGGCCGTACAAACAAAAATCTGTGTTAAGTACACACTAGCCCCAAATGGCCTGTGTCTCCTGTTGTATACAAAGAGCTCACAGTTTTTGAAAAAATGTAATTTTCTGAACATCCAATATGGGCACATGGGATTCCCACGACTTCTTCTGGTACAGCCTTTGATTCATCTTTCAGACTGGAAACCTCTTGGGGCAGGGACCATGGTTTTAATTATACACAGCTCCCAGCTGAGCAAAACCATCAGTCCCTATTAAGTGAATAAATAATTACTTCAGTGAAGCACAACTCATTGCTGGCTCAAACCCATTACTGAAGTGTTCGTAGGTCATGGCGTATTTGTAAGCATAATTTAAATAAGATATGTGGATTGGACAACCCATCAGCAAAGATGTCAAATTAGCCTCCACATCCTGTAATATATTTTGGTGGCAGATGCTTCAATTTATTAGTGACACACAACCATTGTTATCCCCACTGCAGGAGCACAGGACCATGTCACTGGACTCCATGCGAGGATGTCCCAGTATGTTCTTCGAAGACTGAGGGAAAAGAGACAGGTAAAGCTGCCGACATCTCACAGCACAGCTGGCCTGGGCCAATACTCTTCAGCAAAGATGAAATGCAGGATCAACCCCTCTTCATCAAGGGATCAGATCCCACAAAAAGGCACTGTGGTCTTGGACTGCTCCCAGCAGCATCATGCAGGTTTAATGTCTAAGTTGGTCAGGTGCTCTGGAGAGGATCTCCATGCCCACATCCCACCACAGCCCTGTTAACATGCAGAGGAGCCTTTTAAAGTTGAATCACCAGCAAAGGTTGATTGGAGTGTGTCTGTCACATCCCCTTTTTATGCCAGTCACTAATTTACAGAAGAGTGCTGTGAGCCTGCAGGCTCAAAGTGTGTTTATCCATGGTTTATTTGTGATCAGACCTTGGAGTAATAAATAGACAAACTGCCCTGCTCCCACAGGGACTCATGCTCTACGGGCTAAAAGTTTTTTCTCCTCTCACACCCAGCTCTAGAAAACAACTTTGGCACACAGCCACTGCTCTGGTCTTGAATGCTTACTCTGGCTGCGTCCCAGATCATCATCTCCCGTGATGATGTCTCCTGCCATAGCTCAGCCTCCCACTTTGCTGGCAATAGCTTTCCATCAGGCATAAGAGCTGCTGGCCCCATCCTCCCCACACCGCAATATTCCCTATTTTATATCTCTGAAGGTTTTGACCAGCTGTTTCAGATCACCTTCAGCCAAAGCATCCATGCCCAGCCACGCTGGACATCACTCCATGTGTTTCTGGGCTACGCTGCAATCTCACTGACCTACGCTGCAGGTCACTAAAACCCTCTCAGGGTTTTACCACCATAATTTCCCCAAAAGTTGCTGTTGCCTTTGTGAGCTGCTGTGCATGCTCAGGCACCGCTGACTGAACAGCAAAGTCTCCAGTTGCTCTCATCATCCCATAAGTGACTGCTGACATCACCGTACATTGCCTGTGTGCCGCATCACTGGGGTAGCTTCTCTCTAGTTCACGTGTCTCCCTGGCACTAACCAGACTGGCCACCACAAGCTTTATAGACAGTTATCACCTTATGGATATTTTATCCAGGAGGTTGCACAGAATATCCACTTCATATCCTCCAATGCCACCAAATGCTATATGCTGTGTATTAGGCACAGGATTGTTCAAAGAAGAAAAAAGGATAAAATTCACAAATGCTACAAATATGCAGCAGGCAGACATCAGAGAAGTCTCAGGACCCACACAGTCAGGAATCTTTTGGGGTAAAAAGGCAGAGATTATTGCAGGAAGTCTGAGAACAATGCTTGACTATTTAAGGACAACAGTGTTTCCTTTCTGAACATCAGCATCATTTATTTGTTTTGGAGTCCAGCCAGATACCATGTGATGTCTGCTCTCCTGTTAAGGTGGAAAAGCATTTGCAAGAACTTGCTCAATGTTACCAAAACATAATTGGCCTATACCTCTATTCATGTGCATTAACACTTTGTAAACCATCCATGATTGTCACAAGATGTTATGGATACCAGAAATATCAACGAGTTCAAAAAGTGATAGAATTCTTGGAAAAAAGTCCACTGAGGGCAATTAAAATCAAATGTCGCAGATTACTGGCAGCTGGGAAGATACAGTCTGACCACTTTTGCCTTGTCCTAATAGTCTTCCCAAGCCACCCAGCACTGGCCTTTGAATAAAGACAGGATATAAATGGGCTTTTGCCGTGATCCAGTGTGATGTCTTTACACTCACCTGTGGAAGAGATGGATTTTCTAGCCCCACTCTTGCCTGAGCAGGGCTGCAATCAAGTCTCCATGCCAACCCTACCACTGATTTCTGATTTTCTCTACCACAACATCAGATTTCAAAGCAACATCCAGAGCTAACCACACACTGGCTTTGAAGGCTTTTTTACCATCATATGCTACAATGAATATTGAAGTCTAAATAGTTATCAGGCTAGCTGAGAACCTGAGGAAGAGATAGGGAATATGGTGGTCCTGTTCTGCTTCAAAACAAGCAGAGATCTTTCAGTCTCTGTCAGTGCTGGGCTGCAGCATCTCTGCTATGGAAAGTTTTAACTGACCTCTAACCCTCCCTTTCCCTCTTGCAGCTTTCTGTATCTTCCAAGACCGCTGTTGGAAGGGCCTAAAAAGAGCTCTCCAGTGCCAATTTTTGAGAATGGCACCCTTTCAGCTGGAAAGTGTGGGGACATGAAATGGGAATGTTACCTCTCAAAGCATGCTAAAAGTAACAGCTGTTTACCAAGTCCTTTAGCTGAGTATGTAGGAATTTGTCATCTAGTCTTCACATCCTACCAAGCAGAAAGGGGTCTTCCTTGCACCTCAGCAAGGCAATACAATGCTGTGCCATAGCGTACTGTGTTATTTAAAACAAGACGAGATCCCTGGTGTCTATGCAGAGCACTGACATGCCTCCAAAGAAAACGACAATGAATGCATGGAAAAAAGATGTCACTACAGTTTGCTCACAGGTTGGCATCATCACTTCCATGGGGAATAACAAGCACAACAGAGCTTGCGTTCCACAGTGGCCAGGGCACTTTGCTCCTAGATGGGAACAGAAATCTCATTACTGTGTTCGTGAGTTAAAGACTGCTCGTCCCTTATTCTTGAAAGTGTCTACAAGACCCCACAGACTAAGGAATGAGGAATAATTTCATACCAGCAGCATAGCATTTCTTATGCTTTATCTCTGACCCTACCCACCATGTAAAAACTTTCCATCACACCATCATAAAAACAGAGCAAAAAGCCTGAGATGCAGGTGACGAGTCATGAGCCAGTCATTAGGGTTTAGTTACACAGACTTCAGTAATTCACAAGAAAGGACAGCGCAAGCTCCATTTGCATAAACAGTTAAAGATTATTTCCAGATATTAACCACAGCAGCAGAAATCACAATTACTTCGCCAGTCACACGTAACGCAAAAAAGTCCAAGCTTTTTTCTGCAAATCAAGTTCCGGTATAATAAAAAATTTAACCCTTTCCATTAACCAGAAGTCAAGAAGCCATAGCAATTAGGCTAGAAAGAGGGAAAGAAATGGATGAAGCCGAAATAACACTAGCACATTTGGACAGTGCTACAGAAATGACACAAAACTGGCTGGATTTCACTGCCTGGTTGCTTTGCAGCTCTAGGGCAGGTCTGTACAATCTTTACATAGGAGCCGGACTCTGCCCACTCATCCCTTCTACTTTTCTTACAGCAGACAGCGGTAGCAGGGGGAGTCTGCAGGCCAGATAAAGTTGCCTTAGTGCTTATTCCATTAGGGGCAAGGCAATTTTCTCCAGTTTTTTAATTGAAAAAATCCCTGCCTCAACCCAAACACACATCTCCTGCCCGTGTGCTAAATAGCTTAATTTCCCCTTCACTTGTACTGCCCTGCAACTACTTCTATTCGTTATGTCATCACTGATGACATAGTTTGCTTGAGGCCCTCAGTAATGAAGTGCAAAAAAGGTATTAAAAATACAGGACACTTCTCTGGCTGACTGAGGGTTAGTTTTAGTGCAAGTGAGGGGAGAAGGAGGTGTTTCTTTCTTCTGCCTAAATAATGAAAGGACTCCATGGGGCAGCCTGCAGCATCAGCCGTAACTGCTTCCTCCAGACAGACCCCGCAACCCACAGTCTGGGGAACTTGTTGGCTTTGGCTTCATTTCCAGCTGGCCTGATCTGGGAACAGGTATCCCACAGCTTGCACTGCTCTGATCTTGATTTACGAGGGCCTGAGATCCCTGATTAAAAAATCAGAAGTCCTGAAGCAATACTAGCATTTCATTGCAGTAAACTTTCTTTCTTAGTCACCCATTAGGGACTGCAAACTGTTAATGAGTCTCCTGCTGCTTTTCCGTACTGCTTTGTGGTCAGAGCCCTTAAATTCAGATTGAGTTTGCAACCTCATTGGGTTTCTTTCCTTATTTCTCATGAGGCAGGTTTTTGTTCTGAAGACTAGTCCCAATTTGATACATTAACCTCACTGAGGACACAGTTGCATTTGAAAATGACATTTCTTCCTCATTGTTGCATTGCTCATGGAAGTGCTTTGAGTATTGCAGAGGATTTAGAGGCTCATAGTCCTTAAAAGTTTACCTGTTTGTGGTGTCTCTGAAGAGCGTTGTTCCTCTGGCACTTCCTCCTCTATTTCATGCCCATGCTGGGCAGTTCTTCATCCAAGGATGCAGGAAAATAACAGACTGCTCTATGGCACCAACACTCAACCTGCTTAAAGCTAGACCTCAACACAAGAACAACATCAATACGCTATCCCTGAGGGGGCTGGTGCCCTCACACAGACCCATCCCTTCCCCACAACCTTCCTCCCTATCACCAGCCTGGCCAACCTTGCTGAAGACCCCCTAGGACATGCTGGGAGCCAGGAGCCCTGGCACCACGGTCTGTGTCAGACCCACCCAACAAAACCCATCTAGCCCCTGTGCTTTCTTGTCTTGCTAAAAGCAGGCATACAGAGTACCTTAATACCCCTAAAAGCCAAAACTAGTAGTGTTTCCTTAAGCAAAAGCTAGAAGACCCCTAATTCTGCTGGAAGGCTAGAAGACAAGAAAGGAAAAGTGGAAAAGACCTCTGCTAGGGACCCTCAGCCTCTTTATAGGAGAAGTCTGAGCTGCCCTGATTCTCTCCAGCTGAGATGGAGGCTGCAACCCATCTGCACGTGGAAACCAGAGCCCTCTGCACGTTTACTGCTCAGGAGGAGACAGTGGACTTAAGGTGATGGTGAAGCTTGCGGGGGATCGCCGCATGTCTGATGTCTCTGCAGCTTTGCTGAATTACAAAGTGCAAGACAGAATTGTTTTTTTTTCTTTATCCCCATTGTTTTAGCAAGCTGCAGTTGCATTCCTGGGGCAGAGTCTGCTTTTCAGATTGGCAAACTGTAGGTTAGGCTTTCAATTAATTTATGGGTTGCTTTCCTAGGGTGGTTAGCTAGCTAACACAGAAAAGAGAAAAAGGATCTAGACAACATATATTATCTTATTTCAAGACCTTTCCAAGAGTTTTGGGTCAGGGGCTAAGGAAAAGCCCCTCTTCCACGCAGGAAAAACACAAAGCGGGAGTTTTGTGGATTAGGTTTGAGGATTGGGTTGAGGATTGGGTTTTAGAGGTATTTTAAATTATTTTGGGGGAACTTTAGATGTTATTATACACTGAGTAGCTCATAGGCTTGCGTGTATCCTCACAGCAGCCCTAAGAAATAAAGAAATACTGATTCCACCTTACACTCAGAGAATTGAGGCACAGAAAGATGTGTGAGGACTTGCTAATGGGAAATGCAGAGCACCAACCTGCCCGTGGTGGAGCATCCTGCAGGAGAGCCGTAAGCGACTGTGGTCCTCCAGGTGCCACTGCAGCACCCTGTCTGATGTTTGGCTAAAATGCAGCTTTCCTCTCAATAACTGGAGTTCCCTAGCACTGGACCAAACCACAGCTTTAAACCAGAGTTTCAGACCTGTCCTGCGAAAGGCTGAGTCTCTCTGATAAGGTGCACCAGGCCCTCCCTTTCCCCCATTTTCACGTGGGACAACCCGCTGACTACAGAAATGTTATTTTTGCAGATACCGTTTGGCTAGATCCTGAACAGCTTTGGGGTGACCAACCTCCTTGGGTCGTTGTCCTCTGCTTGGGTAAGATGCTCAGAACTGTGTTCAGGAATGTTAAAACAAAATCAAACCTAAATGCAGTAGATGTCTCCTGAGAAATACAGTGACGTAAGTTGTAATCATCCAGTCTGTGCTGCGCCGCACTATCAGACGTGAGAATAAACAGCAGAGCAAGGGCACTCCCGTGATGCAGCAGTTGTTGGCCTCCATACAAAGCTTGATGGCAGCCCAGCCGTCCCGGGCCTTTGAGGCTGCCCTAAGGTGCTGCAAGGGCTTGGGGGTGCTCATATTCCCCCTGCAGCCAGCTCCACGATGGAGCTGAGCACCTCCACAAGCGAGCCCACTGCTAGTGTTACCCCACATCACTGCAAACAGATTGAGGTGGATCACCCCTACCTGGTGGTGATGCAGAGCATGCAAAGCCCATGTGATGCCTGAACCAAACCCCCACCCTCAATGAACCTAATTTTTTCTTTAAGAAATGGGGCAATCCTACCTTTTCTAGACCTGTGTGATATAATTATCGCTGCCAAAGGTCCTGCTTACTTAATGGCTCCGTAATAGATGAGGTCCAACAGATCTTGGAGCAAATGAATGTATTTAACTGGGAAGTTAAGGAGAAGAAAAAAAAAATTGGATCCTATCACATGGCTTTTCTTAGCTTTCGACTTGGCCCCCCAAATGTTTCCAAAACAGCAGTACGACTTGGCTGTAAGTCTATATTATGTAATAGCAATTTCTTTGTTTCCTCTCACTTTAAGGTTTAGCAACAGCAAAGAAAAAAACCCTCATCTATAGAAACTAAGGGGGGGGACAACGTTAAGACGATGCTGAATCCCTTTGAGCTATTAATGGAGAATTGCATAACTGCTGCTGTGGGGTTGCTAGGTTTTAACACGTCCCTGCGCCATGTTAAATATTAACATGTACTTTCAGCAGTATTGCTGCTGCTGAGCCTGGATACGGCCCGGCCAATCCCAGCCGCTGGCCGGGTTTCCATGGAGCCGATAGCACCCCTTCTCTTCATTCACAATGAAAACCTCCCAGTGCTTGACTAAATCCATTTCCAAAAATGAGGCGTGTACACACGAAGCAAAGCAGTTTTTCGGCATTTGCTCCATGCCTCATGGATGTGCGGGGGTGTGCCCGCTTCATCTTAAAAAAAGCAAGGTTTAGAAATGACGCCTATTTTGTCTTGCCTGGCAGATCTGCAGAGCCACATGGTGTTTTTAACCCTCATGTCACCAGCTCTGAAATAGCTACCTGTGCGGCTGGCTTCCTTTCAATACTTAAAGGGGGCTTATAAGAAAGACAGGAACAGACTTTTTAGTAGGGCCTGTTGCGACAGGACAAGGGGGAATGGCTTTAAACTAAAAGAGGATAGATTTAGACTAGATGTAAGGAAGAAATTTTTTACACTGAGGGTGGTGAAACACTGGCACAGGTTGCCCAGAGAGGTGGTGGATGCCCCATCCCTGGAAACATTCAAGGTCAGGTTGGACGGGGCTCTGAGCAACCTGATCTAGTTGAAGATGTCCCTGCCTACGGCAGGGGGGTCGACTAGATAGCCTTTAAAGGTCCCTTCCAACCCAAACCATTCTATGATTCTGTGATTCTCGCCCCCCATTCCTCCTTCTCATCTACCTTCCTTCTGTTTCCTGGCCTAAATTAGACTGTAAAATCTTCTGGATTAGATATGCAAAAAATAAATACAGTATCTCCTAAACTGTGGGTTTGCCTTCTCTTCCCCCAGTAACACAACTCTCATCAAAACCTTTCAGATTTACATTTAAAGCATCTTAATGGAGTTAATGGTGCAGATTTTCAACACATTGGCTTCATGGGACCAGTTTACATCTGTGCTGGGACCAGTTTTCATCTGTGCTGGATGCTGAGAGGCTTTGCTTGCTGTTGCTCTTTGGAGAAGGGCAGCACTAGATGCGAGAGATCTGCATATTCAATATGCATGTGAGCTCAAACAGCTTTTTTTTATGTCTCTAATTAGGCTAAGTAGGGTGTTGGATTCAAGTGCTAATTAGAAATGACCACTCTAAAATACATCAGGATATTTAGGGCTGTGTGCTGTTTGCATATTCATGTTCCAGCTCCTGCTGACGGGTTTGTGTGAGTAATGAGATAAGTCCATCCACCTAATCCCTTTTAACCTGTGACATTATTTATTTTATTTCATTTTTTTTGACAGATACACCATGTCTGAGAAAATGGGTTTCTAGCAGTGGGAATAAGCATGCATAGGGCATGGTGTTATCCCTGGCAAAATGGGGAAGGGAGTATTTGGAAGTGAGAGGCAGGGGCTGGCAGTCAGGACTGGTCCAGCCCTCTAAAATAATGATGTAATTATCGCCCGTTTACTCAGCACTGAGGAGGGGGTCCCTGGGAGTACCCTGGGGGGAATTTAGGCTCATAGGGTTCCAGGGTAATATAGGTTGAAAGGTCTGTAGCCTCGCTCAGAGCAGGGTCAGTGAGGAGGGCAGACCAGGGTTTACCCAGCCAGGTCCTGCAAGCATCTGAGGATGGGGACAGGCCAGCCTCTCTGGGTATATGTCACACTGCTCCTGACCAGCTGCTTCACTGTGATTTCGGATGTGTGAAATGAAGAACCCAATGCCCTCCTGGCATATACTCCCCCTTCCTATTGTGAGTGAAACCTGTAAGCCTACAGGCAGGCTTGGAAGGAGACACAAGTCTTTCCTACAATTGCTCTGCTTCAGTGAGGACTTCAGGTCCAACAGAAATGGGGAATGATAGCTCAGATGGTCATTGCTGAGGAAGGGTATCATCAAAATCAGTCGTGGGTGTCAATGGAGAGGGTCATCCCCTGAGCTGGGCTAGGTGAGATGCTCTCTGCTTTCCTCCTCTTCCACTGCAGCCATCAAAAAGCAGGAAAGAGAACGGCCCATAATGTTTATTGACAAATATGAATTTCTAATGAAGTGGCTTAGTAGGAATAAATTTAACAAAAATACTTGCTCCTAGAGCTTGACTTGAGTGATGCTGAGAATATGACACCTCAGAATATGACAGATCAGCTAAGGGGATTGGGGGACTCTTGGCACCTTCCAAGGTAAAGCTACAAACAGGAATGGGAATTCTTCAGGTCACTTGTGCAAATAGTGGTTGCTTGAAACAGCCAATTAGTGGAAACAATGAGAATCTCTGCCTCCTAAATCTACCCTGCGGGGTATAACCAAGGGCAAGGCTGTGCCCTCACAGTTATGGCTTGGCAGCATTGGGGTGAGTTTGGCCAGTGCCCATGCGGCGTGGCCCAAGCACGCTCTTTGGAAGGGTTGTAGGAGGGATGTGAACAGGGCCCCATGCACTGCCTGCTGAATGACTCCTCTGGAGCTTGTCCAGAGCATTCCTCATCATCCCATCACTCTTCATCTCAAGAAGGCCTGTCTGCGATGCTGGGAGTTCAGCCGCACTCATTATAGTCTGGGTTATTCAACGCCAATGCCTTGCATGACCAGTGATGCCCAACGCTGGAAGGCAAAGCACCCCTTGCTCCCCGATGCCCACTGGGGAGCTGCTGCTAGGAGCTGTATGGACACGGGGTCCAAATCCAGTCCCTCCCGGTCGGAGAGGATGCAGCCACTCTCAGGCCTGTCCAGCAGTCACAGCAAAAGCCTGTGTCTGCTTTTCACACCACTGTCAAAGCTAAACTGAGGTTCATTTTCCTGTCCCCAGGAGGAGACAGCTGGGCTAGGGACACCGCATTTCCCACCATGGGCAGCACAGGCTGGCAACCCAGGTGAGCAGCCGAGCTGTGAGTCTGAGCCAAGGAAAGCTGTTTTAGAAGCCATGTTAATTAAAATGACGCTAACCTCCATGTGGTCCTTATTCTGGGCAAGGACTGTGTTGTTTCAAAATATGTTAGCTATTACACGTGCTACGTGCCAGACCTGTCCGGGATTAACCAAAGCATTCGCATGCGTGACCATCCTCACGCACTGCAGAGACAAAGTCATCCTGACCCCCTTTCAGCTGTGCAGGTGCTGGGCACTGGCACTGTGTCCCCACAGCCCGACTGGGGTCACCATCCCTTTTCTTCCATCAGTGGGCACATCTCCCCTGGATATCCACAGCCCCCTTAAACTGAACAGGAGTGATATTATAGCAAAGCACGGCTTTAGTATCTGAATGAAGCAGTCGAAGCTGGGGATGGGGAGGAACAGGGAGGGCACAGAGCCCCCAGGTGAGGTGCAGGGCAGGATGCAGCTGGTGTCAGTGCCTTGCGCAGGAGCTCGCCCTGCCGAAGCCACGGGGCTGTCCTCCCCCGCACACGAGCTTTTCCATGGAGATGCATGTGTGCAAACAAACACATGCCAGCTCGGTGCTTTTGGAAGCTGTTGAGAGACTTTTCAAGCACAGGGCTTGGCACACACTGTCCTTTTCTTTCCTTTTTTTTTTCTTTCTTTTTTTTTAACAAACCCTGGGGAATAATGAAACTTGCCCGCACGGGCAGGAGGGCCAGGCTGGCTGCCTGCCTGGCAGACAGGGGGTCTCTGAGCCCTAAGGACATGTCCCTGCTGTGGTTGCCTCCCCCACACGCCCAGTGCTGTGCAGGGACTCGTCCACGTGGAAAAAAAGCCATGGAAAATATAGCCCCACTTGCCAGCCTGCAGCTGAGAGAGGGGGAAAACCAGGTACCCCCACGCCTGCAAAGGCAGCAGCATGATCTAGCCCCATCCTGCTCTGTGTAAGCCCACCTGTCTTGGGATGCCCAGCCAGCGTTAGTCCCTGTCGGTCACCCCTCCGCTGGGCAAGGGGCCTTTCTTGGGTTTAATCTCCCTGCTCTCCACATCGCTCTTGCACTGAGGAAGCGGTGCCACTGCACCCACGGCCCATGATCACCCCGTGGATACCCTGCTGTTTGCTTTTGCATGGTACTGAAAGCAGCAATATAATTTACTAGCCACTTCCATGCCCAGGTCCTCCTCACTGATGCTACTCACAGGAGGCTGTATTTTCCCAGACAGGGGGTTGTCAGGGCTGCAGCCGGCAACAGCCTGAGCCAGCGGTGGGTATTTCATTCACCCCTCTAGGTTTTGAGACCTTCTTGAGTTAAAGCCTCTTCCCCTGGCTCCAGCCTGACCAACTGGCAGCTCCGATGGATGTTTCTGACCTGCTGTGGCCTGTTCTCGGGAAACAAATGATGTTGTTCACGTGTTTAATGACGCCTTAATAAACATTCCAGCAATAGCTGCTCCCTCTCCAGGCTGAATACTCTTAGCTTGGTCTAGTTATCGTGTTACAACTCTGAGTTAAGAGCTTTCACTAAAAATTCGTAAACGTTTGGGCAATGCTGGGTTGTGTGAAGCCAAGATCAAAACACAAACTGGTTGTGCCTTGCCTGAAGTCCCAAAGCAAAGGGGTTGTTGTAAAGCTGGTGTAAACCCAAGCTGGTCTAGGTCCAACATTTGCTTGGCTCCAGTTCATATTCATTCCTGAAGTCAAACTGATGAACTTCCAGCCCTCAGGTACATTTACAGGGGATGAACACGGACATATCTATGGCTTAACAGAGCCATAATTTCTGCCTGAATGCTTTATTATTTGAAAATCGTAAATAAGGCGAAGTGAAAAGGACAAGCCCCTTTAATCTATGAGTGATGTGCTAAATGATGGTGGTAAATCTCTGCCAGCTCTGTGGCAGGTATAGGTGATTTGCACTCCCAAAATGGCAGTGATTTTATCTCACAAACCAAACTGAAGGTGTGGAGATCAGCTTTTTGAGAAAAAAACCCCAAATCTACTCTTGACCAGGCTTGGATGGGAATAGTCAGCAAGGCATTGCAAAGAGACTGGGCATATTTTGTCTTTCCAATGAAGGAAATGCCCACCCTGCACCAGCTGTGAACTTTGTCAGGCTCCCTTCTTATCTCCTCTTCTACATTCTTTATCACTTCTAATCTATTTATTGCTCTGCTTTGCATGTTTTCTAGCCCGGTAGACGAGGCCGTCTCAAGGCCAGCATGTTAGGGTGTTCCTAATAAAGCTCCCACCCCCAGCAGCGTGGAGGCCGTCTGTGCCAACAGCCCCACGGGCAACCCTGTTCCCCACCAATGCAGAGATGCTTGAAAGTTGTTTTGATAAGTTTTATACAGTGATGTGTAATCTTGAAACCCACATGTCTATGGGAGATGCTCACACTGCTGCCGGAGTGCAGTCGCTGCTTAAAACCATCCATGTCGTGTGTGCGTGTGTGTCTAACCAAAGGGTGGTCTACAGGCTGGTGGACACTCTGTTGGTGGTGGGGCTGTTCTTTCAATCTGGATTTCAACCATGGTCAGAATGCAATAAAAATCAATAAATGCATACAGGTTCAAGCATAAATATCCTTTCTGCTTCGGGGCTTAATGTTTATCATCTGGTAGAGAGCAGACCTTGCACATGGCATTTTAGTGTGTTTTATTTGCAAAGCACTTAGGGGTAGTTTTACACGAAAGGCGTTATATTGAATTTCCTCATGATGTTGCATTATTTTGTACAAACTGCAAATTACTGCTGATCTGCTTGTCTCTGATGTGCACATACATTCAAAGTTTAATTTGTACACAGCCCGGCCCCCTGAGAGCTTTAGTGCTGGGGAAAGCAGGGGGACCCTCTGGGAACTGCCAGTCAAAAAAAGATCTTCTGAAAAGGTTTTTCCCCTCTGTCCATTTCTTAATGTCTCTAGCTGAGATGTCTGAGCTGAGGAAAACTCCACCCCTGCAGCTTCTACTTGGAAAGAACAGAAAAATCCAACTAAATCTCCTTAAAAAAAAAAAAAAAAAAAAGTTATTCAGAAAGTATTTCTGTCCTCCCTTCAGTCCCACTGGAGTTTTCTGTGAGGCAATCAATGAGTAATAACCAAGAAAAGACTTTAAAAGAAAGTCCCTTGTTGCTGTCATATTTACTGCATTGTGCATCCCAACCTCAAATCGGGTGACCTAAGAAGCTGAGGAAAAAGAGAAGAATGAAGAAAAATTGCTAGCACTGACAAGGATGCTTGTGCACTCACCTTCAATCATGTTTCCTGCCCAGGGGCTGCTGGGGTGATACATTCGTGGCATATAACACCATAGTGTCTCTGCTAGAAACCCCAGTCCCCAACATAGCATGGGGACCATCAGCACTGTGGTTCCTCGCTACCGTGGGACCTGGTGCTCACAGAGGTGTCCTTCACTGCGGGACCCAACAGGAGGGCACATCGGCATCCAGAGAAAAAGGTCCTTTAACGAACTGTGAGAAGTTTAATAGAAATAACAAATTTGGGGTTCTTCCTTAATCCTTGCAAGTTTTTTTCATGAATGTGAGGGCTGGAGAAGTCTTTTTGAATGAGATTGATGTTTTATCAGAAAAAAGTTCTGGTCTCCCGAGAGAGAGAGAAAATAATTAGTTGGTAACGTGGTATTCAGCACATGGTCGTAGATCTCCTTCCCTGTTCTGCCAGGGTTGCAGGCATGTCTGGGCTCAGAGAGAAGGGCTGCGGGAAAGGAAACCCTGAAAGACAGACTTTTTGAGGTGGCCAAGGCACACGCTCCTCCTTGCAGAGCTCAAAACACAGGTGTCCAAATTACTCCAGGAGTCACAGTTTTTTTAAATATTTTCCAAAACTTTAGAAAACTCAAACTAAGCTGCATTTTGCTCCACGAATTTGCTCCCAAATCTTGGGTTTTCCATTTCCAGCCACTTTGTCAAAAAAAATCTCAAACTCTTTCATGGAGCTGGTGGCTCAGAGATTTATTTCCAGTTCATTGGTGGCCAATAAGTGTGACAAACTGAGTGCGTTTGGAGGGGAGGAAAACCCACTTTGTGGTTATTGAGGGTCAGAGTTGGAAACGAGCTTCCAATTGTGCAGAAGCAATATTTGCAGCTGTTTGTACATGACTATTTCCTGGGTACCTGGCTAGTAGGTACAATTAAGGACTTGTAAATCTGAGGAAATCTTAAATTAAGGTACCAAAATGTGCCTTCAAACATTTGTGCCTGCCATTTTTCAACTGTAATAATGGAAGTCCTGTTAAAGTGAGGATGAAAAATTGGTTCCTATGTCAATAACCTGTATGAATGATGCTAGAGAAAACTGGCAAGTCATCAAAAGACCCTGTTCTCTGTTTAATTCTCTTCCCAGCTCATTATGGATTATCACGTTTTGTCTAGTTAGTGGCATGATTATGGAAATAGAAAAACCATTTCTCTCTGTTTCTTATCTAAAAGATGAATGAGGCACATATAATTGGCTTAAGTTATCATTTAGAAGTGAGCTCTGGTGATGCAGGGTTTTTTTTTTCAGTCCTCAACTTGAAATCCTGAGACACGGTAAACTGCTGGCGTACTCCTCTGGTTGTTTTCTGTTCCCAACGCCCACATGCTTAGCCAAAAGCAATATACCTATTATTTTCTAGAAAGATCAGTCATAAATAACCCAACAGGCTGAGATGATCACCAGCGCGTAAATCACCACCAGTACAAATAGCAGCTGAACGGCCCGAGCACACCCAGGGAGCCGCATCCACCCTTGCCTCAAACGCAGACCTCGTCCCACCACCGTTAACCCACCTGAGCTGTAGCCACACCTATGGTTTGTGCCGTCCCAGAAATACGATACGAGCTCCAGGGAACCTGGACTCCCACCTCCCAGAGTGTGCTGGAAAAAGATGGGGGATTTTGAAATCAACATTTTTCTTTTTAATAATAAGACAGAATAAAAATGGCAAGGGAAGGGGAGGTGACATCACCAGAAAGGGCTTTTCTTTCCCCAAATTAAGCTCTGAAGTGTTGGATATACTCTAAAACAAGCACTTTCCATCGGGATGCTGAGCCTGACTTCTGGCCCTGGTTACAGCTGTATCAGCTCATGGGGACCACTCAGTTTGCACGCATTTGGGACCATGATACCTGTGTTTTGGTGCTTAAAAGCACCTGCCAAAGAGTCCGGCAGCCATGAAGATGGGGTCATCGGTCCTGCTTGTGCTGTCAGTGCGTTTCCTCAAGCCTCAGAAGACAGTGTCCAATGATGTTAACTGGAAACTGTAAAACATTAGAAAAAGCCCCAGCAATTTGGAAAGGGACCTTTTTTCCCTCCTGTGTTCTCTTATGTCTTTACTCAAAGAGAAAATGGTGTCTGAGAAAAAAGGGGAAAGCATATTGGTTCATCTTGATTTTCACAGTGGGAAAAAAAGAGCAGTGGGAAGGAAACAGGATGCTTTCCCTCTGGTTTATATTATTGGAGCTTAATTCTTCTCTAAGTATTTTGTTCAAAGCCTATTTTTAAGAACTCCAAAATAATAATAATTGCTGAAATTCCTTTTTTTCCATGCAAAGCATCATTGGCAAAATTTTTTTCGCAGCTTCCCTTGGCAGTCAGTCGGAGCAGCAGAATTTGATGGACCTTGACGATTCAGAGGACAAAGACGGCTTGAGAGGACATAAAACTGTCTGGGCAACAACTCTCTTGGCCCAAATTGCCTCTGTTGTGTTCCTCTGTTGCCTGACAATATGCTCTCAAGAAAACACAAAATGCTGTTCTCTTTGTGCAAAAGTCTTGCAAGATTTCTTGTGTAGGTTCACTAAAATAAGCAAAAGAGCCAAAAAGGAAGCAGAAAAAAACCCAGAAAAATTACAGAACTTTTCTCTCCAAATTACCTCTGTGGTGAAAAATGTCACAGTAGACTTTATATTGGAAAAATATCATCCAGCTCTGTGAGCTCTGAGTAAATGTAGACCCAAGTGAGATCAGGATCAGGCCTAATTTGCTCATGATTATGTTAAATTCATAAAAATGATTTGCCATTTTCCTGGAACCAACCCCCAAATTGTACTTTTAATATCTAGAAATACGCCAGTGAACAATCCATTATATTGTCCTCCCACAATTATTATTTTTCGAAATGACAGGGAGATGACAGGAGACCGTGGCTCCAGGTTGTGAATGAGCAGCAGGAACAGATGGGTTTGTGAGAAGCAGCAATCCTGCTCTCCTGCTAAAGATGCTACAAACAGGAACCCCCTACTAACATGCCCCGAAAATATAGATCAGTGGAACCGTCCCTAAGCAGGATTTCACAACATTTTCCAGGAAGCATCAATATCTATGTAATAAGGAAATGGAGCTGCAGATGCTAAAGTACTTACTGCTTTTTTTTTTTAATACAGGGACAGCTTCAATTATCCCACTAGCACGTACTAAATAAGGTTGATTAATCAAGGCTTAAGATAACAGAAGGAGTTTTCAATGCCATTAATGTGTCTCATGGGATTTGCCCTTCTTTTGGGTAATGGGAAGCTTCTGGTTGTGAAGACATAGATAATAAGGATTTATAGCACCGTAATGTGCAGTTTTTTTCATAAGGGACACTATGAAAACAGGGAACTTGACAGCAAATACTATGTCAAGTATTTAGTTGCCCACCTGTATGCTGGCATGGGGCTGTCTCTGATGCTTCACCACAACCTCAGCCTTTTGCTTTCTCTCTTTGCCTTTATTTCCCAGCAGCGCCAGTGTTTCTGCTTGCAGGCGTGCACATCCCCTTCTTCTTGCCAAACAACTGTCTCAAAAAATGGAGAAAAGTCATATAAGGGGCTCTTTGCCATTCCCAAATTTTCCAGACCACAAGTGGATTTTACATGCCCCTCTTTGGGAAGGGTCCAGAGTGAACGGTTTGCTGCTTTGAACTGCAGTGGAAAAAAGAATAACCTGGACAATAATGGTATCGATGTGAATTTTCACAAAGGATTTTTCCCGTAGCCCTGCTGGGGCCTTTGAAGGAAATCTGAGCAGAAAGGGCTGGTGTGAAATTCATGAGAAAACGTTAGTGAATCAATAGTTGAGTTCTCCACCTCCTTTCTAACCAACCAAAGTCAAGAGAAGTTTCTCCATCTTTCTCCATCTGCCTCTGTCTTCTGGGCAATTTCACAAGCAATTTGTCATCTCATGCTTCGGCCTCTGCAGCTTCCTCAGTCATTATGATTTTTCTATTATTATTTCTCTCTGCTGTGGCAGTTTTCTGGAACCTCAAGCATAAATGTAGGACCCTGCAGTGGTAAGCTCTTAACCCAGGTAATAACCTGGACAATAATGGTATCGATGTGAATTTTCACAAAGGATTTTTCCCGTAGCCCTGCTGGGGCCTTTGAAGGAAATCTGAGCAGAAAGGGCTGGTGTGAAATTCATGAGAGGTTTTGGAGAAAACGTTAGTGAATCAATAGTTGAGTTCTCCACCTCCTTTCTAACCAACCAAAGTCAAGAGAAGTTTCTCCATCTTTCTCCATCTGCCTCTGTCTTCTGGGCAATTTCACAAGCAATTTGTCATCTCATGCTTCGGCCTCTGCAGCTTCCTCAGTCATTATGATTTTTCTATTATTATTTCTCTCTGCTGTGGCAGTTTTCTGGAACCTCAAGCATAAATGTAGGACCCTGCAGTGGTAAGCTCTTAACCCAGGTTGGTGCGAGCTGTGCCACTGCTCACCCCTCAACGCCAGGCCAGCCTGCCAGACCATGGCAATACATTTAGCAATGCCATAACCCCATCCTACCGATGTCAGACAAAATAAACACAAAAACTAACTGACAACTGGACTGGAATAAAATATGTGTGCTGAAAAGTGCAAGGATGACTCAAGCGCTGCAGCCAGGTGCTCTCTGGCATCTGGTGGCATCCAAGCAATGTTTTTCTCTTTCTGGTTGTAACTGCCACATCCAGGCTGATATATTGCATTATATTTTTGACAGGTTATGATGTAAAGAAGGCCACTTCATCAGCCGGGGAGGGTGCAGGGCCGAGAAAGTCTGGCTGACCTTTTAATTAGACTCCGGTCTTTCTCCTGCCTCTTCACACACACTCGCCTCTTTCTGCTGCTGCGGGGCAAGGGCCGGAGCGCTTGTCCCGGATCCTGCAGCCTCCTCACCCCTTCTTCACACTTTGCTTTTAAGGTCATGATCGGGAGGTGACTGCTCAGTCCCTTCATATGGAAAATACACACCCTGCAGCTCCAAATACCTCTTTTTAAAAAAATATCCCACATCCTCTGCAATGGTGTTACGTGTTGCTAGTGCACATGCGTATGGTTTTCCATTGGGAAAGGACATATTGGGAAGAAGGTGAGGTCAGACCCTGACCACAGAAGGACAGCCCCTGAGCCCTCCTGGGCACCAGATCCTGCACGGAGCGGTGAGGGGCTGGGTGGGCAGCCCTGAGCAGCAAGCACTGCACCCACAGGCAGTGGGAAATGGCTGGGGTAGGAGCGTTGTTATCCTGTTAAATAGGAGTTCTACTATTATCCTTAGTAAGAACTGAATTATTTCCTTTAACAGGCACAGAGTTAGATTGCTGCTTTTGAAAACTGTAGCCTCCTCACTATATTCTCTAATTTCCTTCATACAGGAGAAATACTTGTATTAGTTGCTTTCCCTCATTATGCATTTGCTACTAGGGCTTTCAAGCCCAAAGGCCTTCACTTTGAATAGGAATGCAGCTTCTGGTGTTTCCTCTATTTAAGCAAGGAAAGCAGGGTGACTGGAGAATGCATTGCTTCCTCTCTGACCTATTTCTATGCTCAGCACATTTTTCCCCCCCATAGACATGGGAAATTGTCCCAAACCCTGGGGCTGCTTTCTGCTTCCAATTCCCTCGAATGCCCCTCGTGGCAGGGCTGGCTTGCAGCCGGGGAAGCAGACCTTCAAGGGGGGCTAGCAGCATGGGTTGTCTCTTTGCCTCATGTTTCTGCCTCTTTAGGGTAAGTTTTGCTCCCTGTGAACTGTAAGAAAAATGTCATTTATCAGAGAAGGTGCTCCGTACGTATTTAACACTGAAAGGGAATCTCAGGAGCGGACACGTAAGGAAATTACATGTGTGTTTTTCAGTTCTAATTAGACTGAACTCTTTAATTGTGGCATGCATTTCTGACCCTTTTTTTTCATTAAAGAAATAACTCCTCTTTCAGCAGGGCTGAGCTAAACCCCAAGTGGAAAGGTGAGGGAAGGAGGAATAATTAATGATGATGAAGATGCTGCCTGCCACGAGAGCACTGCTGCATCTCCCATTAAAGTGTACCCTTCTGGTGCTGGAGCCCTGTCCGTGATGCTCCTGGGACTGGAGACCTAGTGGCTGGGGCTGGGTTGTCCCCAGCATGTGGGGGATTAGGGGACTGAAATGCCAGCAGCAGTTGTCACTTCAGCACCAAGGGGTGCGTTTAGCTTCATGGACTCTAGTGAACTTCACAGGGCCAAAATGGAGAAGGATTGTGTTAAATGTATAGCAAAGGTCTATGGGGATGGGCATTCCCTCTTTAATTATAACTCTTAATATTTATTAGGGCCTCGGTAGGGCTCAGCTGTGCTACGCATTGAAAAGAGGGATTTGATGACAACCAAGCTCTCTAGGAGGATCAAACATGCAGGAGAACCAGACATCCAGTTTGGGAAGATTGGGGACAGCAAAATATCTGGGGTTTGGGTGAAATCTCATCTGGACTTCAAACTGCATTTGTGACTATAAAGGAGCAGGCACTGGTGTGGGAATGACGAGTGCTTACAGCTTTGACAGGGCTCCAGTTGGGGCAGCTCTGAAATCCACAACAGCAATTTGTGGAGGAGAATAAAATATTTAAAAGAGGGGATTTATAACATTTTAAGGCAGCTTACCTTCCTTCTGCCTAGCGTGGGCAGCGTGGTGCCTCCGCACTGGCCAGCACCGGCTCTGCAGGTGCATGGAGCATCCAGGAGCAGAGGAGCGATGTCAGTAACGTCACGAGTGGGCACGACGTGCCATCACAGCAGCATGCGGGGTCGGCTCGGCTCCCTCTGCCCAGCCTGGCTGGATACAGATGGTTTTCACTGCACAACAGCAAGACAAAGGCACTTTTCGGAAGCTGAGACAGTCTATGCATGGGGGGTGTTATTTAGGATGGGGACTTGTGTGTGGGGGGTGACACAGCTTTATTATGCCCTGTAAAAATAAAGTCAGGAGAGATAAAATCAACACTTCCATTTGAAAAGAGGGAGGAATAAGCTAGATAAAAGATATGAATTTTTCCTCCAAGACAGACTACTAAATAGGCTCTTCTTGTTCACTGAGGTTCAGTAATGCAAGTTGACAGGATATTAAGGTTATTTCAGGTTCTTCTGTCTCCCAGGGTCATAAGCCTTCTGCTATGCATGTTAATCCATCTTAGCATTCCTCCGAGTAGCTACATAAGTAGGGCAATCGGTTTAGCATGTACTCTTTCCATTTACAGCCTAGTTGGGAGGAGAAACCTACTAATTAACAGAATACCCCAAGAAAATCAGGAGAGATTTTAATATTAGAGACACTGCACAACATTCTGTGATTATGGAAAGATAAGCCTTCCTTGGAAATATTTCAGGGGTGAGAGGAAGAGGCGATCCGAGAGAGAAGGAACTGGGAGGCATTTATCCTGCAGCCGTTCCCTCTGCCCGTTTCTTTCCCCGGACAGCTGGGTGACGCCATGCATGGCTGGCTGAGCCACATCGCTGTACGACTGAAGAGAAAACAAGAGCTTGAGTCTCATTGCATCTTCCTGCAAGCACAGGCTTCCCTCCCAAATAGCAGCTGAACGGTTACTGTCTGTGCTGCGCTGATGCTCGTGCATCGTGCATCATACTATGGACCGGTTAACCCCCTCATGCCGTGGCAGTGTCCGACCAAACCATGCGTCCCCATCCCTCGGTGTGCTACACACCTGAGTATGTTGGCCTTTTCTCAGGTTGTTTAAAACCCCACCAGCTTTCAAGCAGATGCTACGATCAGTGAATAATGTTAAAAATAATAGCGCTCATTTTGAGCCCGATGTGTTGAAAAGCCAAATAACCACCCTGAAATTCTCCGCTCCATCACCTTGTTCAGTGTGACTCATTCCAAGTTCCCAAGCACTTTCCAAATTATCTAATACTGCCTGCAAACCATTCCTTTATCTTAATAACTGCACTTGTTCTGGGGAGCACCAGAGCACATAGCAGAGGGCGAGTGGAGCTGGGGGTACCTCCCCTCCCCCCTTCTCAGCTGCTGCAGCAACAGATCCGCTGAGAATAAATGTACCAGCATTCAATTAAAATGAATTGGTAAAAATAATAAAAAACTATCTAAATATTTTGCTTTGAGCTGGCCTTTAACAAAATGTTTTCAGATTTTTATTTCATTTTTTCATTTCTGCAAGAAAATAAAAATATTTGCCCTGGTCTCTGGTTTAGTCAGAGATTTTAAGAAAGCAGCTGCTCAGACACTTCTGTTCCTAACCGTTCCATTAGCGATGGGAATGTATTTCTGCTCTGCAGCTGAGAGATGGGGTTTTGCCCACCCTGGATAATCTGTAGTTTCTGTAGAGACTGGTTGCATGTGAAAAAAACAGATGCAGGTTTTTTTGAAGGCTGACACACGCAGTGAGTTAAGTAACTTCACCTTTTAGAATGGGAGGTTTTTTTCTGAAAGACAGAAGGAGACATTTCAAAACTAACACCCCACTCCTGGGGAAAGGTTTGCTCTAGATCAAAAAGCTTCCCAAGCCACAGCCTGCGGAGATTGATGGGAATAACCCCACTGGCTTTAATAGACTTTGGATCAGGTCTCTATGTGTGAACGTCCTGCAACAACGACAAGGTGCGATAGCTTTCCCAAACAGTTTGTTGTCAGAGATACTATGGGCAGATTTTGTCTCACAGGCAACGGCTTCCCTAAGGACAAGGAAGAACTGGGAAGAGAGTGGCAATTGTGTTCAGAGATCTCCGTAACATCACCAGAATCAGTGGTGGTGCAGGGCTGCTCCTGGCCATCCTGGGCACAGCACAGCCACAGACTGCCTGAGCCCAGGAGGGTTTTATTCCTGGACAGATGACGAAGAATCGTGACATTTTCTACACCTTCACTGGCTAAAACGGGAATACAGCATGGGCTGCATGATACACTGGAGAGGGCAGGTGGAAATTTGATGAGAATATTTGTAGATAAGAAGTGAGATTTTTTTTCAGTTAGTGAGACGAAAACAGTGCTCTCTTCCCAGCCAGCCTTGAGTTAGGTATCATAGACTGTAACCTCGCTCTGCAAAGTGCTGCGGCTCCACTGGCACCGGGGATGTCACCATGGAGCTGCTGTCAGCCGGGAACATAGCTCAAGTGATTACAGAGAAAACATTCTTAGGAAAAAATGAAAAAAAAAAAAAAATTGTGGTGCAACTGCTGAGTGAAGTAAGTAGTAATTTTACTTACAGATGAAATATCTGAAATTCAGAGACTGAGTATATGCGATGCACTAGACAACCTGGACATCCAAATGACATAACTCTGCCTTTGTGGGGAGGACCAGAGATATCTGCTTTCCACCAGGTCTTTCCTGAGGTCTTCTGAACCGATCAGAATAGGCTCTGCTACCAGGGGATGGTCCCGTCCCACCTCAAAAGCACAGAGCGGGACATCTCACTGTCACGGCGTGGCAGGAGCATCCCCTGTGCAAGCCCTTCCCGCTTGGCCAGCTGGCCGGGCTGGGTTTGCAGCAGGGACTTGCTGACTGTCACTTCTCACCACTCAGCCAAAAAGACTGGAAAATACAGATGGTCTTGCTTAGGAAAGCCTAGTTAATATTTCGTCTCCTTTTCTATTCTGGGGAAACCAAATGAAAAAAAATTATTTATAAAAGACATCTTCAACCCATTTTAATAACAAGATATAATGAATCTGTGAATCCATGGAAGAACTCCAGTGATTTCGAACCGATGAGCAAAGGATGAGTTGGTCTCAAAAACCAAAATGCCATTCAGCCAATGGAGTAAGTAAAACAATAAATGATTGCACATTTAGAACAATCAATAAGGCAGTTGTTACACAAAGTATTACATGATCCAAGATTAATTAGGGATGACAAATTCCCCAAAAGGATAAAACATAGGACAAATATAAAATCTAAATGAGAATGAAGTTAACAACTTGTGAGAGGAGCTGTTAGCACTTGGTGCTCCAACATCCCATGTTGTTTCAATCAAAGATCACAGCAACAATCTGAGCATCTCCAAGATGATAGATATGTGTATCATGATATAAAAATTGATGGGTATCTGTAGGAAGGTTGAGAGGCAAAGAGAAAGCCAAGGAAGCAGGAGCCTGCCTGGGTGATGGGATTTTGCTCTTCTCGCAGCACAGCTGTGTGTTGCGGTTGCACGTGCCCGCAGCTGTCTGCCTCCAGCAGTAGCCTGGGCAGAGCTCGGAAGCTGAGCAGCACCAGGGAAAACCCCCAAGGTTAATTCAAGAGCTGGAAATCTTCCTTTAGCATCTGAAGGAGGGCAGGAGGTCCCGCACCCAGCAATTCTCACTGCTCTGATGGGGAGGCACCTGGCCCGATGGCCAAACAGGGCACTTCCAGCCCCCAAATCTCCTCCCTGCTCAGCTGGGACACCAGGAGAGGAAAGGTCCCTGAGCCCTGTGGCTTGTGCCAGTCTCTCATGATGGAGTACAAGGCAAAAGCTCACGTGCTTCACCTTCTCCTCCCTTACTACACACCAGCTGAGTCATCGTAACTGTGTGTTTTTAATCTCATCAGGAGGGCTGAAATACTTTAGTTTAAACCTCATCCCTGGAGGTTTAAAGTGATTGCACAGTCTCAACTGGCCAACAGCATCCCCAGGGAGGTCCCACTGCCTGGCTGACAGGCAGTAAGCTCAGGGATTGCTCTGTGAACTGAGCCTGTCCTGCATCATTACTGTCTGATTTCTCCAGCCACTGTTTTTATTAATTTTCTTTTTTTTTTTTTAGCCTAAGTAGAGAACTCACATAAGTTTTTATATCAGGTGAATTGGGATGTTGTTATACAAAAGGCTTTGAGAGTTTGTGTCCTCAGCTGCTGCTCTGAAGCATGGAGGTGCTCGTGCAGACTGGGGTTTTCCTTAGCAGCAAACCATTCTGTCCTCCAAGAGCCTAAACTGGCCTGCAATGCCGGGGCTGATCTGGCATGAAGCTCCAATTGTATCTCATTATATCTCAACAGAGAATGAGATGCCATCGTGTTACATATAGTAAATCATTTTAGATTAGCACATCTTAGAGCCAAATTGTGGTGTTCTCATTTTACTAGAAGTACCACCCCCTTTTAAACCAATATCACCATTTCGGCCATATCATTCAAGGAATAAAGTGCATCGGCTTGACCCGGCCAGGAACTCCCCAGCCCTGTGTGTGGCACATCATGGTCTGTAGCAGCCTGCACAGCTCGCATAGTGGGTTATTCCCGGAGCCTTCTTTCCCCCAAAGCTTTAAATTCACATTCTCCCTGCAGCTGTGAGTGGTGTCAGTTCCCCCCCGTCCCCCCCGCAGCCTGTGAGATGCCATCCCCGACTGTCTGTCCCAGATGCGGTAACTACAACGTGGGTGGCTGCTGCTTCTCGCACCAGAGAGCTGATTTAAATCATCTTGGGCTTGCATGTGAGTCTATTTATTCTAATGCTGTAAAACTTGTTCATTCTCTAGACAGTATCTAAGGGCTAAGGGCCAAAATCTGCGCTGATGTATAGCTTTCGCCATCAGATTTATCATTTTGTGCAAGGGGGCTGGAGAAGTGTAAGTCAGGGCAGAAGATCCTGGAGAAGCTGCACCACGCTCCCATCCACACTGCATTTAATTTACAAGGTAGATTAAAATAATGGAATATGTTTGACCTCGTTTTGTTTGGTTTGCCTGCAATATTTAGTCTTTGTTTCATCTTTTTGCTCCTGGGGACTGTGCGGCCAAAGGGAGATTCATAACAGGAGCAGAGCCTGCAGTTTCTGTCCTGTTGTTGAAAGACACGACAATGCGAAATGGGAATTAAACCATTTTCTCAGCACAGCCAGATCAAAGTCAAACAGAAGGAGATGCCAACTCTTCTCATTGATTTCAGCTTTGCTCTCCTGAGACTGGCAGTGCGGGAAGGTTACATGTGCAAGAAACTGGTGCATCAGATGAGAATTTCCCAAGCCGGTGTTTTTCTTGCAGCCAGGTCCCGCAGGACACCCTCTCTGCTCAGCTTGTGCTCGGGTTCATCACCATCTTCCCAGGGAAATTGAAACCAGCATGCAGTGTGCTCCGGGTGCATTGCTGCAGATGCAGCTGTGCCTCTGGCTGCAAACAGTCCTTCAAATGGAGGGGGAGGTGGGGGCTCCTCACACCCTGTGCCAGCCACGTGCACGTAAATCATTTATGCTGTCACAGCAATTAGCTGCCGTAACCCAGAATAGGAACTCAAAGTGGGACAGCTCTCCTCCAGGTTTTCTGCTTACTTATTCACCAAGGACATGCTCCAGTTCCTCGTCACCGCCTGGTCATACCATGACCCTCCGGTCTCGTGTCTGCAGCAGCCTGAGTCAGGTTTTCCTGGCATGGAGCAGAGTTAAGGTTATTAATTTGCCTTTCTCTTCTCCAGCCACTATCTCTGATGTTTAAGAGGGCCGGGAGAGTTGGGACCTCTTTATGTTCTAGCATTTCTTTGAGGGCACGGCTGCCACCGACATGCAGACAGGATGGCATACAGCCCCGTGGGGGAATATGCAGACACTCCCAGAGCTCAGGGTAAAGCTGGTTGGGTTATTTCAATAGCCCAGGACTTTTTTTAGCATAAACCAAACCAAGCAGCGCAAAGCAGATGAAGGGCAGTGAGGCGTAAGCTAGAGCAGCCCCAGGATAACCCTAACCCACACGCCAGCTTGGGCAGGGCAGTGCCTCTGGGCAGCCCCCATTCCCTGGGGCTCCCGCTGGGCAATGCTGCGCCGATGACCATAGTTTGAACTCTTCTTGAAAGGCATTAATTCTACTCTTCCCACACCTCTTAATTTTTTTCAGGCTTGGGACAAAAGTCATCGTTCAAAATAAGCTTTTAAATCTGGTTATGGTGGTTGGTGAAACATGCTTTAAAGCATTTACTACTCTGGAGAGCTCTGTGTGAAGGATGCTCTAACTAGCCTTACCACTAGTTAAAAAACTTCCAAGTGCAGGAGTAAACTCACACATACAAAATCAGTTTTCAGATACAGTAGGGAACCCATTAAGCTTTGTGTGGTTATGCAAGCTGATACAAATGCCTTATTAATTAGAAAATCAATCATGCTGTCCAGCTGATTGATGTTAATCCTACACCAAAAGGGGGAACAATAGTATAATCAAGACTAGATCATTTCTTCCCATTAGAGGGAAGGGGACAAGACTGCATTCCAAAGTGATTCTGCTCTAATGAGCTGCAAGGATATATGCCATGTGGTAAGGGCTCTTTTAAGATGTGGCACATTATTTTGATCAATAATACTCAAACTCATCCTGGATCCTGAATCTAAGGAAATTTCATATGAAGATTAAAGGAAATTATAATATGATCAGAGACGATCGCAGAGGAGGAGAGCTGTAATTATCCAAGGGGCAGCATTAATAAATAGGAAAAAGCCCAAACCCTGTGAAATCAGAAGACAGCAAGAATATGCTAAGGGTGCTGAAAGTGTTTCATGGCATCCAGCTAATGCCTCAAAACTATAAAATAATCTATTTTTTAAAAAATTGATAACAATTCAAAAGCCTTGTTAGGCAATCATAGAACAATAATTAAAGGACCCAACTGATTCTTCGCCTGTTCCACATTATTCGCAGTCAGCCCTGCCAGCTTGAGGACTGGTAGCAAATAGCCTTAGCAGCTGTATTCATACCATCCCAAAGCAATGTGGCTGGCCAAAACCTTCTGAAAAATGCATTCAAGAATCATGCTAAATGACTGGAAGATGACTGGAATACAAACCTTTCAACACGAGTCAGGCTTTGCAAGATGAAAATAGCTCATTACCATGCAAACGCATGTTGTCTTGGTTCCAGGCTAATTGTTGTATAGCATATCCTATATAACATAAGACAAAGCCCCAAGGCTTGTAAGCCAAGTAAAATGCAAATTATACCATTGACACAGCTGAAGGCTCTATGCAACTTTAATCAAGGGGGGGTGCAATGTATTTGTGAGACAAAAGAGCAGGGTAGTTATATCAGAAAGACAGAGCTATCTCTTATGCAACCTGACTAATAGGCTAGAACATGGGTAAGAAAATGTTCACCTTGACCACCAAAGTCTAAGGATATTCACGCTTGCGAAAAGCATCATAATCATTCTGTGCCAATGGTATTTAGCATTTCTGTAATAGTTCATGGAAATAGTTCGTCCACACTCCAGTGGCTATTCTCTTTCCTTCCCATCTTTATCACTGTTTGTTGTATAGGAGCACGCTGAAAATTCAACTAGGATTCGGGGCCCTTTGGGCTAGAAACACTCATAAAGGTAATTCCTGCCCTGAAGAATGATCACTTTAAATAGACATAGTGGACAATAGGTTGATACACTAATACCAGAGGCTGGGAGTTATTAGATCAAGGGACCATGTTAATCTGAAGTGTTAGTCTCCAAAGCAGGGCATTCCAGCCCATGGTCAGAAGGTGGGACCCACCTCAGGCTGCCCAGAACAATCTGCAAAGCTTCTGACCCGCTGTGCCATCTGGGCTGCTGGCCTTTGATGATGAATGACATATCTGCCCAGAGATACGAGCATCCCTCCAAAACATTTTAAGGAGGTTGGAAGTAAAAAAGTCACCTTCTCAGTGTGAGGAACAGGCATTGAGAGAAGGAGAAAAGGTGTGAGGTGAACCACTGAAAGAGCACAGAAAAACCAAAAATTAGGACCATACAGTAAGGCTTCTGGCTGATGCAAATCTGAGTGATTCATAATCAGAAAGCCAGCTGATTTTTGGGGAAAAGGCACTGGAAATGCCTGATAGATAATGTGAGAAACTGGCTCATCAAGCAGTTGTTACTGTTCCATGGCGAGCCCTGGTGAGTTCTCTGAAAGAGCTTTGCAAAGGCCCCAGGAGACACAGAAGTTTTGTAATGGTTTCTGCTGGCTGTTACGGTCTTGCCTCATTTAGTTTCAATATGAGTAGGTGCTCCACGTGTCCTGGGATCAAACACAGAGTGGATCTCCATGCTGTTTCATGTACTATGCACACTGCAGCTGAGACATTTCCAGTTTCATAACTCAAGAATTCAGAAATAGATATAAATTTACACATTCCGCCACAAACAGATGGTGTCTTTGGCTGGCTTTTGCTGCATTCCTCGAAGGTAGCACCGGGTTGCAGAAGTCAATCTTTCTACAACAATCTCTGCTTGCAGGGTTTTTTTGTTTTGGTTTCCCATTCATATTGCACACTGGCAGGGGCTCAATGAACATGGTCAGACTATTTCCCATGCCAGGAGATGTGATAACAGCTAGAGATGGCCACAAAACAAAATTCTGTTTCTCACTTCTCCATGACACCCAGCAGGACTGGTGTGAGCAAAGAAGATACCAACCCATATCCAGAGTTTATGGCTAACCCGAAGCTCTCAGAATGAGGAATTGGGAGATTCCTCCAAAGTCACCTCTTTCTGCAGACCTAGGGAAAAATTGTCTGAAGAAAAACAGCTGCTACCCCTGTTGATGCTGAGGATGTGACTGTGATACAGGAATATTTGGGCGGGTTGCGTGGAGACCTTCTCAGTCCGCAGCAGTTGTTGGCTGTGAGGACGTATTGCCTCTGGATGGGGACAGCTCAGGGGAATGGTCCTCTCACCAGAGCACATTTAGGTCCAATTCCAGCAAAAAAGGTCGTTCACAAGGAAATGGTATCTGGTAATGTGCCTATGGGGAGAACTTGCAGCAGTTTCCTGTCTTGAGCGCAGCTGCTCAACTGCTTGCTGTGAGTCTGCTCATCAGCCTTCACAAATGACCACCTTCTGCAGCCGAAAAATGATTTCACACAAGTGAAACAACCCCACACCTCACAAAGAAGGACCGTTCCCAGGGGCTGGGTGGGTGAGGGATCACCCCACACTAAGGTGATAGTCTCAGACCCCAGCTCAGCTTTGTGGCACCAATGCCACCGATGCTTCCCAAGAAACTCGTCCCTATCAAAAATCACGTCTCTGCATCTCTTCTGATTCCCTTTGCATCCCCTCGCCATTTATCCTGCGTAGGCACAGATGCCACGAAGTGGTTAGGACCAGTGAAAGCTTTTGGGAGACAGATCTGGCTGAGCTTTTGGGGCTAGTTACATAAAGGGAGTACGTGTCATTTGGGCCACGCAGAGAAATGCTTCCCAACGGTGAGAAACTCGAGCGAGGATTACATGTTACAACTGTGGATTCCTTCAGCTTTTGAGCTGACGCTGAATTTATTGGGGAGGAGATGAAGGAGACATGGCAAGAAACAAGAACAACCTAGCAACAAACACGCTGGGGGAAGCAGCTCTGATTATTTCTCAGCCAATCACTCAGAAAGTGAAGATATGCAGCTCTTCAAGCAGCCTATTTAACACTGGCACCATACAGTAAAGGGAAGCTTGCCAGCATATTTCATTAAAATACCTTTCCATCAGTTAATAATCATTCTCTGTGCTTTAATAGCACTTCCCCTCCAAGATTTCCAAGCAAACCCATAAATGTCAGCTCAACCTTGGGAGAGAAGTATTCTTAAAGCTATTTTATATGTGGGTAAATGTAGAGACAAAGAGATGTTCCCCCAAAGTCCTGTATTATTGCCCCAGCCCTGCACGACAGCAAGTCTTTATGCATGAAGCCAGATAACCAAGTGGCTGTTTGCATAACGATGGCCTGAGTTAGTGGCCAAGCTGGGAATCCTATCCAGGACTGGTGACTTATTCACTGCTTTTCCCCTTCTAATAAAACTTTCCACAGATACTGTAGATGAGAAGTTATGTGCCAAATTCCAGGAATAAGTAAATTGGAAACAAATGCACTGTGTGACCTAGTAAAGTGTGTTTACAAGAGGACTACTGCTACCATTGCTTTAACACCGATCTGATGCATGAAGAGATCTGAAATCAGATGAGCAGCACCTTGGTTCCCTATTCCCCCCACCAATGCCTTGGGCAGCTCAAAGGTGGCTTCCTCACATGGGTCAGTCAGCTTCTGAACAGCAACATCAAATATTTTTTTTTTCCAAGTCAAAAGAACGGTCTTCCTTGATTTTTTTTGTCTATGGTCGAGCCAAAGAAATTTTGCAGTAACCGAGAATTTTCCTAATGGTGGAACAAGTACCCGTGTACCCATGCACCATATTTCATTTAGTCTAAATTCCTGAGAACAGACAAAAAAGCAGAACTATTAATCTGCTTGAGAATAGAGAAACCTTTGCTGTTCGGTCCAAACAGAAATTGCTCATGCTAAATATTGTTGTTTATATCACCTTTAAAAGGAATATGTCAAGGATTTCTCTGGTACTGTGCATGTGCCACCCTTTGTTTTTTTCTAAGGTGTGACCTTATAACAGGTTGCTTCATTACAGTGGGCCACGCTCCAATCTTCTTAAGAACTGAAGGCCCTGGAGTTCCCCAAGCACACGTGGAAACAGATGACAGTAATAAAAACAATAATAATAATGGCATTATGTTGAGGATCAAAATCTGGATCCTAAAGGGTAATGACATGAAGTATATGCGGACTTTTCAAAGGCAGCTTTCAAGGCATGCAAAGCTATAGACAGTGCAGGGAGCAGCAATTCCTCCACAGAAATACTCTAATCACCATGAACCCCCCCCCCTACATTTATTCCAGGAACTTGGAGCCTCGTTCTCACATACCACTATTGCAAAATAGCCATGAGCCTAGCTGACAGCAGTGGAAACTCCCTCTTGCATGGGAACAGAGGCACGTTTGCTAAGGAACAAGGACCCACCTCAGAGACAAGGTGCTCTCCTGCCGCAGAGTTAAACCAGCCAAGGAGCCTGGCAGCATGGAGGCCTGAAAAGGTGCCACCGCCTTAAAGGCTTTTCAAGGCAGGCGTTGTGGGGAGTCCAGTGGTTTGGGTTCATATCTGCCACTGAAATAAGCTCCCAATGCCATCAGCGAGACCCAAAAGAGCTTGCGTGCTCTAAGCCCAAAGCATTTTACAATTACGTTATCTGATGTTTCCGCCCCAGCCTTTCTGGAGACACTGATGTCCGTCTTCCACCCTCAAAGGCAGATAAGTAGGAAACCACACATATTTCTGGCAAAGCTGGATGTAATCCCATATCAAAGAGAGCGTCTGATGTTTTAATATTTAGCTTTTTTTTTTTTTCCTGACTTTAAAAAAACCCCAAAACCACAAATGCATAGAGACGTTTTATCTATATGGGAATTCCTTCTCAGAGAGCTGCCACGGTTTGCAAAAAGGAGGCCAGGGGGGATCCCAAGGCCACAGGAAAAAGCTTAATTATATCATTAAGCCACTATAAGATGCCCGGTCTTTGCCTAATAGCAACATAACTGGAACAAAGTGTCTCTGAGGTCATGCTGACCTGTGAGCCAGGTTTTGAGGGCACCAGGTGAAAATGTTGCAGGTACACGTGCTAAGGAACAGTTTCTGTGTATCCTTGATGTGATGGGGCTGCAGCCTTAAGAGATAAGAGGAGCCAGAACAGCACAGAGCATCTTATCTGGTCAGGGTCGAGCTGGCTGGAGAGGACACAGTCAATGTCAGAACAGTATCACGTGTGCTCAGTGCCTGGTGACATGCACAAAGATCATTTTTTATCAGTACTGATGTCCAACCCACCTTTTAATCTGCCGCTCGACCTGGCTGGCAGCCCGTGGCAGGGAGTTCCCCAGCCCAACTG
Source organism: Pygoscelis adeliae (assembly GCF_000699105.1). Taxonomy (NCBI): domain Eukaryota; kingdom Metazoa; phylum Chordata; class Aves; order Sphenisciformes; family Spheniscidae; genus Pygoscelis; species Pygoscelis adeliae. Next base: position 765,903 of record NW_008824543.1, read on the forward strand.
CCCTTCTTGCTGCCTGCACTCCTTTTTCTCAACTAGACGGAGAAAGGACAGGAGAGGAAATGATAATATGTTTTTCCTTCTATCGAGACTAACAATCAGAGGAAGCACCACCTTTTAAATTAGCTGTCATTTGGAAAGCAGTCACAGGATTCCCGGCAGAGCAACTCTCCGCCCCAGATCTACTCCGGCATTACAAGTACGATCAAGGCCACCCGGACGCCCGACATAATGTGATGCACAGATGTTGATAAATTCTCCCATGTGAAAAAAATATTAAGTCGTTACAAAAAAACCAACCTTATAAACAGAGCTTAGGAAACTATGATAAATCAAGTTAGTTAGGCAGCAGAGTTGGTACAAACCGCTGTCTCGGCTAATGCAGATTGAGAGTTCCAACACATGCTGCGTAGATCAGCATTTTAAACACATACTGTTTACCAGTCTTAATGACTACTAAAAGCCCAATAAGCAGGAGCCAGAGCCACTCAGACACAGCTTCATACAGATGTCAGCGACATTGTCTTTCACTTTATTTGCTAACGAGTTATCGATAGCGGTAATTTGCTGCTGATAATGCTGCAGGTTATAAAAGAGAAAAAGTTCTGTTAAATGAGGAAATGGGCTCTACGCCCTGCTTCATCCCAGTGTGTGAGCTGATGCCAGGCGGGGTTGGAGGCAGCAAAGGTGTCGGGGTCCCTGGTCGAGGCAGAGCCGTGGCAGTGTTCACCACGGCCAACCACCACCGGGATGCTCAGCCACGGCCCCAGGCACAACTGCTCCCCACCAGCTGGGAGGGGATTGATGAACCAGCTGCTATTAGCACAGCTCTAAGTACTACCGAAAAGGACAGAAGGAAGGGAAAAGAGCAAAACAATGCAGTCTGAGCATAATAAAGCCCCAGGCTGAGTTCACCCTGCTGCAGCGTTAGAAGGGACTCATTGTCCCAGGTTACATCCTTGTAACCGGACTTTGCAGAAAGCCGAGAGCAGGGTTTAAGTTGGGGACTCTGGTAATCCTGAGCTCTGGTCCTGACCCAACCGCTGCCTTCCCCAGGTCTTGAGGTCTTGACTGACTTCTCAGTTGCATCGTTGTAAATCCTGAACACCATCCTCAGCCATTTGTGGGAATATATATACATTAATATAGGCACTGACCTGCCCAGTTCACTGTGAGAATTTTCTTACTGTTTGTAAAGAGCTTTGAGGAGGAAAACCCAGGCACATGCAAAATATTATTATTTTTACCCATTGTAATTAATGGATGGTATTTTTCATGTTAAATAAATAAATGCAGAAGGCAAAATAATCCCACAGAGCGGCTCCTAGCCAAGGAGGGAAAGTGTTAGGAAGGCAGCGGTGGCCTTTGCCTGGGCAGGGCAGGGAGGGGACGGCTGGGGACGAGGCATGGCCTGGAGGTCAGTGCCTTCGGCAGCTCTTTCCTGACGCCCGGGCTCACATGCGCAGTGATTTTTAACAAATCTGCATCTGTTCACTAATCTCTGAGGTAGATGCTATAAAACGTACTGTATTTTGTAGGTCAAATGAAGTTCAGTTGTTTGCTAAGCACCTTGAACTCCTGGGATGAAAGCAGCATTGATCAGTTCCTGAAGTGCTGGCTCAAACTGATGCTCCGCACTGAGCTGGGCAAAACTCCAGCCGCACGCAAAGTCAATAGGGTGCTGCCTGAAGAAAAACACTCAGGAACCTCAGCACTGGGTGCTGGCGAAATAAAATATTATCATTACGATTGCTAGTGTTAATGATGGTCCAACCCTTTCAGTCCCTCAGATAAAAGGCGGTAAGTAAGTGCGTAGTGTTAGCACTGATGTTTTGGTAATGTAACAGATAAGCCATGCGTCCGTGAACCAGCATTTCTGTAGGGCACTCCGTGTACAGCAAACACTGCTGTAATGGTCACCATGGGGGAGGTGAGGGGAGGCGCTGGAGAGTCCTTCCACTAAATTGGTCACTTGGAGTACCCTGAGCCCCCAAGATTTAGTGTTTTATTCATTTATATGTATACAACTGTGCAGAGGACAGTGTGGCTTTCATTCATCCTAGTGTTAGTGCGTTCATCCCCTCTGTGGATGCAGGTCTTATGCACTTCTTGGAAAAGCAGGAAAAGCGTCGTCAAGTTGTCCTATTTTCCAGTTATTTTTCTATAAAAGGCAGTCACACTGATTCACTTTTTCTCCACTGAAAGTGAACTGGCATCCCTGGCTCTCAGCTGGAAAAGCCTGAGAAAAAACAGAATCAGAGTGTTTTGCAGTTTGCAACCGATGGTCTTCAAGTCTAGTGCCTGGCCGTGACTCTGGCTGGCAGCTCCTTGGCACCAGAACGGTTCGTGCCTCTTCGGGGACCCAAAGGGATGATCACCGTGACACACGGAAAGAAGGAAAATACAGTTGCAGATGTCATCTGGAGGGGGGAGAGCAGGTTGCAGGAGGTTTTCCAGCCTGCCCGTGCTGGCTGCCAAATACAGTCCATGGCTCTCCGCCTGGCTGGCTCATGAGCTGCTCCTTGCCCATTTCCCTGCTTTGTTCCTCATTTCCTTCCAGCAGGATGAGCTATGCCTCAGGACAGTTGATGGAGAGGCTCCTGTGGCTGTGCTGGAGCCGGGTCCAACTCCACTTGCCACCTTCTGCCGGCAAACCGTGTCCAGATTGTGGCTGAAACACCGGGCAAAAAAAAAACCCAACCTCTCCATGCGTGTCTGGGTTTCACCTTCAGTTGTCTTCTTTACAGTTTTTAATCTTAATTTAGGCTAATTAATGCATTAGTGGTTATAGATGTGGATTTATAGGTTTAGGTGCCATCAGTGAAGCCCTGACATTATGGACTTCATGGAGGACTACAGCCAGGCTGCCGCTTGCTGTCTGCACGTCTGCCACCACAGGCAAGTTACGGGATATAGGGAGTTTGGATTGTAACCAACAGGCAAGAAACGGCTCCCAAGTACTAATTTAATTGTGAAATCTTTGATTTTCCCTCCCCCATTTGCTGTTTGTGGTGCTTATGGAAATTAATTTAAAAGTATTGTGCAATTAAAAAAAATTAATGGTTTCCTTCCTCTGGAATTGAGAGCTTTATTCTGAGCAGGAGGGAGGGGTTTGTGAACATGTCTTTCCTTTTTCGGGGGCTGAATAGAGGCTTCTCTCCTCTCATGTTTTAATTAATTTTTCTATAGTTGCTTCATTAATTGATATTTATGTATTGCTTGTTGTGCATAAATTCTGGAAACAGCACATAAGAGGATGTTCTCATTACAGCTCCACAAGTGCTTGGCCAATACTGGAATATTAATAATTGGAGTCGCATGGAAAAGTACAGTTTGTTTCCCTTTCTCTGAGGTTTCTGTCCCATATGGTGCCTTCAGGGAATAAACAGTTGCTTCAAGAAAGGCATTTTTTTTGTGTGCTGCAAGAATACTATGTCTACGGAGGTAAATGCCAAACCGATGGGGATGCAGCTGAAGTACAGCCTGTGTAGCTCTGAGTTTTGTAGGTACTATAAAACTAAATATGGACAGAAAGCATCTTCCTCTCTGCACCTTTCCCAGTCCTGCTGGCTGGTGGTCCAGCCTCCAGGCAGCTTCCCGCTGGGAAGGGCAGGCAAGGATCCAGGCAAAGCATTTCTGAAGGGTGATGTCTGCTTCCATTTAGCACTCGAGTGCCCACCGGACAGTGGTTCTGCTGCAGAAATGTCTGAGGAAGAGGGGATCGCTTTTGTCACTGCATGTCAAAATCTCATCCCCTCTGAAATCTGCTGAGATCGTGCTTTAGCCTAGCACCCCTTCTACCCATAGTGGCTAATTTAACCTTACCAAGAGTAATTTTCCCTGTTTAAAAAGAAAAATAAAAAAAATTGGGGATTTACAGGAGCAGTTGTTCTGGGTCTCAGGGATCACGCCTGCAGTTTAGCAAAGCATCCCTCCATCACCCACACGTGTGAGCATCCCCCCATGCTCACACTCGTCCCCCTGCCCAGATGCTGAAGCACGTGCTCCTCGGTGGCCGTGTTCTCAGCAAATCAACGCCCCAGCTCTGGGTGGGACTGCAGCACAGCGCCTGCCTGCGGGACCCCAGCTCATGCTGAAATCACTCAGCGCAGCGGGTGTTCCCTATGGCTGAAAATCAAGGTCTGATGTACTTGTCAATGCTCACGAGCTGTCCCTAGGTTGGCATTTCTCTGTTGACTCATGGCTAAAAAAAATCTCCCCCACAGATCAATCAGCCGGTGTCCTCTAAAGGCATGCGGTCTGCTCAGGAGTGGCGAGTTATGATCTGCCCATGGAGATATTGTTATTTGAGATTTTTATTAATCATTTACTACATTTTATGAGGTTAGTCACCTGCATCGTCTCTGTGCTGACACAATAATTTACCACTACAAGGCTGAAAAATAAAATAAAAGATCATTTACTGGCAGCTCACAATGCTCTTACTAAGTTACAAAGGCAGCTGGTGGAGAGAGATTTCTACTGGGGAATCAAACTAAAACAAAAAGGGATGATCAGACACAGCCAAAAGGATATCACTGAAGATCAGTTTTATACTGAAGTGTGTGATAATCAATTATTCAGAAACATGGCATTGAACTATCTCTCCCCGTGGGTTTATAAACCTCTCACTGGCTTAGCTCTGGTAACAGCTATCCAGAGATATGTAAGGGTATCACTGGAGGCCACAAGAAGACACCGATATTAGGCATATAATGTAGATAAGAAGGATATTAGAAAGCACAGAACTAGCCCATCTCCTGCTCTAAATGTATATGGTATACAAGGTCAATGGTATCTCCGTCAGCTCTCACCAGCTGTGGGTTGGACCTACAAGCTATCACATAGAACTCAGAAAGGAGAGAGCCCCACCAGGCAGAGGCAGTCTGGGTTGGGTCCATGATGCTCCCTTTCAAGCTGGGAGCAACACATAGGGCTAAACTATGGGCACACAGCAGTCTTTCTCACAGCTTGGCTTCTTGTAGCAGGACACTCGGGGAAATGCAGGACAACATCTCATTCATGCGTGGGCAGGACATGGACACAGCTGGCCATGGCAGGCGAGCAGGGTGCTGCACCATGCACCCAGGGGAGCAGAGCTGGGCAGGAGGTTTGAGTCTCCTTAAAAGCATTTTTCAAAATAATTGTTAAATTATTTATCAACTATAAATGGCCAGGGTAAATCTGTTGGTAAGCAGCAGCACAGCACAGTTAGTTTTGACAACTATAACTGACAATTTACAGCCACTGGTAGACCACTGTTAAGGATATTACTCAATTAGTCTCCTAATATAATACTTAGAAGAATAGCAAACAATCCCCCCATCCTCTCCCTGTTCAGGAGGCCATTTCCTCCTGGCTCCCCATGACTTCGCTCTCTAGCTTCTCCAGCAATGCATGGTGTTGAGCCCTGCCATCGCCTGTTACTCTGGGTATTTCCCAGGTGATAGACATTCTCAGCCCCTGGCTTAGCACTGACATGGCAATGAAGCGCAGGATTTCTCCCCAGTCACGGCTACCTAGGTCTTGGCAGCAGTGGTAACCTCTTGAAAGCGTGATGGGAGATGTACAGCAGCCATGGCGATGCATGGTGTGAACCTCTGCCCCACTGGCCAGTGAAACAGTGCTCCTCCTTACTGCTGCATGTAAGGAGAAGTGACAATTTATTTTCCAGACCTACTCCAGGGGGTCCTCCTGCGAAGGGGTCAGAGCAGCTCAGCTGTTGACAGTGAGGGAGACGTCTGTCCTGCCCGCATACGGGCAGTAAGGCTGGGTATTGGAGGGACAGAATCATGCTAAAACAGACAAACAGCCCTTCCCCCACTTAAAGCACTGATATAAAAAACATGCAAAAGTCACGCATTTTGCAAGTGTAGAGCCTTCCTAGCAATAATTAACTTCTAAACATTCCCCTGTCCTGTATAATAAATGAACAGCATAGTAAATGTTATGAGAATAATTCATTATTCATCACGAATAACAAGTGAAAGGAATAATTTACCATCCACTAATCTCTAAAAGGGCCCCGCTTCTTTTTTAATCATGTAGCGATGCTGAGTGCTGAGGAAGAGGTCCATGTTCGGTCACACAGACCCCGTGGCTGCTGTTGCTGCTGCTGCTGGGTGGGTGCTGTGGCCTCGGGACTGGCACGCTGCTGCTGTTTGCTGGTGGTACCATGACACAACCTGTGCAGATGTCACTTTTGCGTGGATAAGGACGGTGGTGCATCTCT
>NW_008824543.1:772162-820087 GCF_000699105.1 Pygoscelis adeliae
GTCCATCTGCCTCCATGCACAACTGTCACATACCTGGACACGTTACATTCCTGCAGCCCTGGCTAAGCCTCTAGTATGCTGCTGTACTTTGACCATGATAAAGAGTCCTGAGATGTCAAAACAGCAATCAAAGGCATGGTCACATGGGTAAAAACAAAGAATATTTTTTGGCCTCATCAGCTTTGTGGCACACGCAACACCTGCTCTACCTGCCTGGTTGGGCAGGGGGATGTAATTCTCCCACTGCATTCAGCATCACAGACTGAATCCAGCCTTGCTCCCCCCCACCGCCTATCTTCCAGGGTTTTCCCTCTTTACCTCCCTAGGAGCAGCTCTCCTTTTCCTATTTTGTAATATCAGATTTCTTTTTCCTTGTCCACAGCCAATCATTTGGTGTGTTGCCCGTGTCCTTCAAATATCATAGTGCTGGACCACTTCTCCATGGGATTTAACCCCTTGCCAAAGCCTCCCTCTTTTGCCCTTCTCCTGGAGACCCGAGAGCCCCCCCTAACCCTTTTCCTTGGGAGCTCAATACTGTTGTCTGCTTGGGGGTAGCATTTGTGGACTCATTTCTGTGTTATCTCTGCTGATTATTATTTGCCTATTGCTCTTCCTTCTCTTGTGTTCCCCCAGTACTACAGATGACAGACAGCACATAAATCATTGTAATGGAGCACAGCGAACAGAGATGAAGGTATACAAATTGTGTGTGTGTGTGCGCGCGCGTGTGCGCACGCGCTGGCAGATAAGGAGTGTTGGTGAATCCTTTTGGTGCCTTTCACAGCCAGGAGTCACATTGCACAGAGAGTGCAAGGAAGCTGTGCTCACAGCCCAGGCATCTCCTGCATCCCTGACCGCTAAGGATGACTGAGAAAATACCCTTGAGAAATGGGTTCCCCAAAAAATCATTCCGTATGCCACACTTGCCAGCTGCCCCGGGACACCAGCAACCCCTGCAGATTGTTTTCACATGCCATTTGTTTAAAAAAACCCAAATGTGCATGTGCAGTTGATAGACCTGAATATAAAAACTAAAATTCTGCATTATGATTTTAGGAAGTTATTAGTTTTTATTCTAACCTTTCACCTATATTATTGCTCCTGGATGTGAGTAAGCACCAAAACATAAAGGGTAGTTAAAAGCATTTGCCTATTACACAGTAACTGCCCTCATGTGAATTTAGCTTGGTGAGTACGTTTAATGTTTTCCAATGATTTCAGCTCCAAGTTTTGCTACACTTGCATTTTTGGAGACTATTTTTGAGTAAAGACTTCCATAGGATAATCAAGATAATGCCGGCAAACTGACTTATGACCTCCAATATCTCAAAATATTCACAAACCTGCTGACTAACTGGGTATATTTACGCCTCTGTGGACTTTCCGTCCCTGAATGGAGTGATTAGTGACAAAGAGGAGACTTATATTTAAATCAGCGTGAGCTAATGAAACTCTGCTGTGTGCCAACAACAGCCTCAGAAGAATATGCCATGGTGCTGTGCTGTGGATTGTTTGACACCTTGCTGGCTTCCACCCTCCATAAAACTCCACCACCCCAGCAAGGCCTGGTCTTCTCTCACCCATCCAGCTATCAGGAATAGGAACATCAAAATCATGCAACATCTACAGTCTAATAACATTTAACTAGGGAGCTGAGATGATCAGACCCTCAGAAGAAGTCTAGAAGATGCTTTCTGAGGACAAGTGAGACAAGAAGGGTCACATCAAGCATTGCAGATACCTACCAGCCTTTCTGGGATGCTCTTTTCCTCGGGGCAGTGCAGAGGGATGTTTCAGTCTCATCATTTCTACACGTACCTTCTGGCTCTGGAGGACTGCCAGATTTTCATGCATGTGCATGATTTTATGGCTAGATCCCACAAAACCTACCTACAAGAAGCCTGCAAATAGCATCCTTAGATACCCGCAGAGACCTGCAGTTCAACAGTGTCCCTAAGATGTCCATAAAATGGTGTATTTCCCAGGAAGCCCTGATTTAGACAGGCTGCTTTAACAAGAATTAAAGCACTAATCTGAACATGTGCATGGGGGGGTATGAGCTATGGTTTGACCCTCCACGTATATGCTCTTCAGAGACAGCCAGATGACCCACCTAATCCTGTCTCATAGTGTTGACCTGCAGAGTGGGACCTTGGTGCGGGTTAAAGGAAAGTTTACTAACATTTTGACCCTTTTAATTGGCATTATGCTGTCTCAGGCTTTATCGGTCAGCTTTGAAGTCTAACCAGCTCCTTTGTGAGGAATTCATATTTGGCACACTCACATGAGACATAATGTGGTAACAGAGGTAGCTCTATACGTATGGTAATTTTCAGAGCTGAGTGACATTTTTCAAATGGATAAGTTCACTGAAAAATGCAAGAACCAATGGTATTTGTGAAAAAAATTAGAAAGTGTACAAATGTTTCATTCTGACATGTCAAAAGAAATGGTTTGGAGATATGGAGACATTTTGTTTCAACGTCATCAAAACAAAATATTTTGACTTTTTGTTTTGAAACAAGCTTTGTTGTTTAAAAACTGACCTAAATTTTAGGAAAGGATTTTTTAAACCAACATTATATAATTAAAAAAAAAGAACATTTCTTTTCCTGTTGAGGAAAATGCTTGGTTTTACTCATTTTCCCCCTGGCTTTGGATTTGACAACCAAATTGAAAAATCCATATTCATCTACCTCTCTCACTGTTAACACTCATGCTGCATCTCTGGCTGCTAAAAGAAAGCAACGCCTTCATCCAGCAATGCATCACTGCTGCTACTCAACATCCCTGCTTTCACTGTGCAAAAAGGGGGCTGCAGAAATTGAGTTTTGTCTATACTCAAAAGCATGGTGGCATCCCAGGTACGTGTCACCACAGGCGACTCAGCGGCCCTGACGCAGGACATGGACGTGCCTGCCCATCCCACAGATGCGGCTGCCTTCAACCCCACTGCACCTGGGCTTGCCCCCTGCCAGGCACTCTGCCCTTATCAGGGCTTTATTTAGCCAAGTGGGTTAATGAATAACTCTGTGTTTCGCCAGCAAAACGAACCCTCGCTAGCATCTTATCACCTGATCACGTGCAGCGAGAGAGTAGAAGAACAAAGACGTATTTGTCATGTCCTCTGTTACTCACCACCTGAAATGGCTGATAGGGCTCAGCAATGCATCCGCACCGCTTTTTAATGGTTAATTTATCTGCTTTCTGCTTCCCTTCCCACCCATGAGTTTCGATTCCAAAAATAGCTTTAATCAAACAGTCGCTGTGGAGCTGGCTCTGTTTATGGCCAGCTTGGTTTCTGCTCTGGCTCTGGTGCTCTCAGACAACTGGTTTGCTGATATTTAAGCTCCCCGTCCTCCACAGCAGCGCCGGCTGCAGGGCAGGGACCCTCTGAAACCATTGGGCACTTTCCTGCGTTCAGGATGCTGCGGACAGTGAGTTCTGGTGCTCTGCGCTGCGGAGCCAAAGGACCACACGGACATCTCATGGTGGGGAAGCTTTTCAGATGCTGCAAGTCCCTGAGGTACCTGAAGCCACCCAAGCCCTTGGTGTTATCCTTACACACTGTAAATGTCTGTTCATTAACAGCAGATGAGTTTGGGGGTTTAATATGCCCACAGACAGGATAGTTCACCTGTGTGTGAGAAAGGGCCACGAGCTGCCTGCAATACTCACACATCTCTGCTATGTTGGTGTCTGAGCATCAATGGAAACACCTCCCATTGAATGCAGTGGAGCCAGGATTTTAGCCCGTACTTCATCAACAGCTATTGACACACCTAGTCTTCAATCTCACTGCTTTCTGGGCCTCAGCCTCCTCATCTAATTTGATTAAAAGCTCTTCTGCCTGGGATGTATCTGGAAACTAGCCATTACAACATTTTCATGATGGGGTAGCTGGACCCTGTTGCCACAGAAGAACATCCAGTACTTTTTCCCTTCCTCTCTGCATCCCTTTGGGAGTTTGCTGCAAGATTCAGGACTGTGAGGAATTCCTAATAAACAGCAATTTCCTATAGGTTGTTCTCATGCCCTTCATGACACAAGAGCCTTCAGCCACTTATTTCTAGGCTTTGCAGGAGAAAAGGGATGCTTCAGTTACATTGGTGAGCAGGAAATCGAAATGTATTTCAGCACCCTGCCCAGCACTGTGGTTAGCAACTTCTGGTTCATTCACAGGGCATTGCTAGTGCCATTTGCTGCTATTTTAGTTTATTCCCTTTTCCTCCTACCCCTCTCTGTTTCCTGTAAAAACCCCGGGTGCAGACTGATGCTCAGTGGCTGGGATGGAGCAGTGACATATCTGCAGCGCAGGGCTCAGTGGTCAGCCACGGTAACTCAGAGCACGTGTAGCTGCTTTAAAAAAAAATCTTTCTCCAGGACATCACAATTCAAAAATCATTTCCAGTTCTATTATTATTCTCAGCCCAGGGCAATCATACTGTGGTCTCCAGTGCAGCCAGCTCTGCCAGTCATTCCTGTTAAATATACTGAGTTTTCCTTCCAGTTTAGGGTTAACAAAAACTAAATTTGTGTGGCCAAATATAGGCAGAGATTTCATTCCCATGAGGCCCTGTCTGCATTATTGGATCCCAGCCTTTTTCGTTTGAAACAAAAATACACCAGTCAGTTTTTTTATAAAATTTGAATTACTTTTCAGGGAAAAAGGGTGAGTTTGGGTTTGCTGCTGTGATCACAGCAGCGAGGAATGAGTATTATCCAGGCTCCAGCAAAGGAAATGGAAATAGATGCAGAAGATATGTACACATCAGTGTTGCCACTGCTCATAGCTGAGTCAGGATGGGTTTGGAGAATGGCATGCACTGGGTAAATATCCAAAATTTTCAGAACTTTGCAAACCATGTTGCAGTGAGCCCTCAACACTGTATTTGTGAACATGGAGTAACAAATTTCTCCAAAGGTATTGTCTGTCCTTGTTATTTGTTTTCCGTGAACATCCGCTCCTAAACAGGGATGCTAATGAAGAGCGGGAGTTTTTCGATTTGATTTGTGGGATTTTTCACTTTCCCCTTCCCATGTCAGTCTCAGGATCATCCACTTGTGGATAATCCATAGATTTAAAAAAAGAGGCAGAAAACATCAGATAACTCACTCTCTCCCAATACTTCTCACGGTGCTAATCCATAATGTTGAGATACTAAACCATGGCTGCGTGTGCTGCCAGGGGATAAGCTTGGTGGGACCGAGCCAGGGAGAGTGGGAGCAGGGCTGAGCCCGTGCCATGGGCAAACCACTCTTGCAGCGCTATGTAGAGAAGGAAAACCTGGAAAAGCTGCTTTTAATACAATAAGTCTTCAAGAACAAGCAGAAAAACACCTCTCATCATGCCCTGGATATGCCAGTGCTAATGTGTTTATTGTGGCTACATTAATAATTATGATCAATAGTAGTAATGAGCAATAATAATTAATACCACAATCATAATGACATTAATAGTAATGATTATTATTTCTGAACTTTTGAGATTTTTAATGAAGGACTTCAGTGCTAGACCTCCTATTAGGCAAATCTGCCTTCACATTTGAGGTTATAAAAAGAAGTAGAAGTAAGGATTGCCAGTCACCTGGTTCTACATTATCTCCCTTAAACATGAAGGTAGGTAATGGTAAATATGGATCTACATGTATATAACCAATCATTTAAAATAACTTTCGGGGCCTGCAGTGGCATTTAGTAGGTAATAACTAAAACATGGTTAGCTCAAAAATATTGTTGAATAGCTTTATATGTGACCCTTTTACTGGCTTTTTGTTAAGAAGAAACAACCACATGAGGTTCCCAGGAGAGTTATGGCTATAGAGGGAGTGAGCTATCTGAAATACAAGCTTTCTGCCTTATCAGACTTCTTTTAAATGGCTTTTCTTCAAAATTACATGGAGTTTTGGAATTTCCCCTCCAAATTCTCTGTCTGCACTTTTGGCACTTGCTGTACCTATGCGGTTTCATCCCAGAAGGGTGCTGCAGACAAGTGTTGAATCTGCACAAATGTTTCCAAATCAAAACAGTCAAAGTGCTACTCTATTTTACTGGTTCTCTGATGTTTAGAAATAAACATTGGCAGTGCTTATTTAGGGAGTTTTGGAGCATTTCTGAGCATGTCAGCAGCATACTCTCTCCCAAACTGATGGAGATTGCAATTTTGTTTGGTGACTGAAAAGTGCAGGCTTGGAAACACTAGTTTGAAAAAAGGAAAAAGAGGAAACTGAAGTCCTACATGGAACACCTGCAGCAGCCGTGTATTTAAGCCACGGCACCCCGATGGTCCCTGGGGACAGCCAGGAGCAGAGCTGCTCCGTGGCCTGGTGCCAGCCCGTACCGGTGCTGGACGTGGTGCAGCCCCTTCCTCACACACCTTATTGTCTCCTACTTCCCTCACTGGAAGACATTTTTTCCACACCCCGTCCAATCCTATGTGTAAAACTCCTTAATCTTCTTGCTCTTTGATGGCATGTTTTGTTCTCACCCAGAGAACAAATTCTAATATCTAAATATCCAAAATTATTTTGTTTAATCATTCTCTACTTCTTATCATCTTGCTTGTCTTGACTTCCTTCTTATAAGCCTTATTTTGCTACTTTTAAGATTTACTGCAACATACAAATTGTTTCTATTTATATCTGCATGTGAGATGTCTTGGGAAAATTTGCTTTAAAAACATAATATGAAAATAAACAACACCAGGGAAAGCTAAGCTGGCTTATTGTCAATACATTTTCCACCTTAGGAGGTTTTCTTTTTTTTTTCTTTCTAATCTGTGCATCATTTACATTATTGCCTTTTCTGGGAATCACTCCAATGGCGGGACTAGGGTCATAATTTGATGGAATACAGTGATGGTGATGCCGGATAAAATGTGTACACACTGTTCCTTTCAGTTAATGTTACCAAGATAGCAGGCTGTTGGAGAAAATGGATGACCTACTTTTATCCTCTGCATTAGAGGTACGTTTTACAAGGTGGTAAGACTGTTTTGAAAATACATGCAAAATCCAAAGGGGCCTGTACCAGTATCAACCCCATGACTTTCATTTATACTGGTGTAAGTAAAATCAGAATTACAGAGTAAAGATAAGCGGAAAAAGTACAAATATTTTTGTGTCTGCAGCATAGCTCCACCCTGCTATTCTTGGGAAACTTCATGTCCAACTCTGCTATGAAAGGGCATTCAATCATCCTCAACTGCTTTTAATTATATTAGCAGTGTTATTGTAGCTGTTATCATCTAAGCATACGACTGAAGCAGTATTTATACAGAGAAGTAATATCATTTGTTGGACCAGCTGATACACTGACAAGCTTTTTGGCATACAAGCCTGAAAAAGGGTTTGTGTGCTTGAAAACATATCTGCTTTTTTCCCCTAAACTATCAGTTTGTTCTAATAAAAGGTATTACCTCTCCCTGTAGACTTTGTCTCATTTAATTATATTAGCATTGAAAATAGGTGAACCAAATTGCATAAGATAATTTGTTTTGTCCCCAAACCATGCTGCTAGCTTCAGCTGGGACCCTCTGTTTCCAAACTGCTTGAAAAGATCTAGAGCATCATGTTGCAATTATTACTGTATATGTATTAACTCATTCTAATGAAAAATATCAGAAAGAGCATAAAGTATCAGACTTTGGGCTTTGAAATAATCTTTGTTTTTGAGAGATAGGGCTGAGGCTCACAAGGTTTATGTCTACATGTACTTGTGCAGGGGCTGCCCTTGCTTGAGGCGTGCAAAGTGACTGCTGTTGGTGCCAGCATTGGGTCTGGATGGGTCTCAGGTCTGATCCAGTGTGGCAGTTTCTGTACCTCCACCTTGCTGTATAATTATTTTCATATTGACCTATTTCTCTGTCTGGAAGAAACCCAAAGCAGAAGCCCCAAAACACTTGAACTCATTGTATTTCAGCTCAACATGAGCGAGAAGCATCCAAAATCTTTAGCCAAAATAATTTCTTACCAAGTTTCCATCCAAATTTGCAGGCTCAAGAGAGTCCATGAATCACAGATAAGCAGCCAGCCATTTGCTGCATAACTTTGCTTCTGATTACAAATGGGCAAGCATAATATATGGAGTCATTAATTGGTCAAAAATAACACTGGGAATTCAATGTAATGGGATCAATGCTTAGATATGACGATGAGAAATAAAAGTATTCAGTGCATCGGCAAAATGTAAGCTGCTTGGCTAACAAAATGAAAACAATTTTTAATGCTTCCTTGTACCTTGACTACACAGTGTTTGACTTCATGTTTGACTTTAAACATTACAGGCTGGCTTTGTTTTGGTCATGTGCGCAGTGGCCTCCTCTTAACATTTATTCCTCAGGAGTAAGAATTTTATTTAATGCAGAATTTGCAGACTGAAAGGATTAATCTTTTGTATGCCTTCTTCCTTGGAGAGTTTTTTTAGAAGGAATGTATTTGTTTCATAGCTTTCTGAGTATATCTTTTGGTATAAGTGCTTGCTCCCTCTCTCCCCTTCTCCCCAGCTTGTTTACTCAGGGAATAAAAACTTGACCTTGACTTTAAGGACTTTGGTGTTTCAGACTGTACACTCAGCAGAGAGTAAGGGGAAAAATCGATGTGAACCGTATTAGACAAGTAGGAGAGTAATGCATAAGTGCTGGGAAGTCATCCTGGAAATGGAACCAACTGAGGTAATTCTTAAAGGAGAGCACATCCTGCTGATGCATTTCTTGTGGTTAAAACCCCACATCCCACCTTCTCCTTTCTGCACCCTTTTTCTCCCCAGCTGTCTAACATATCCTTGAGGCCATAAGAAGATGGGGACACACCAGACCCCTCCCAAGGTATCCACTTCAGCTGAGTGGGAGTTGGAGTCAGGGGACAAAGCGGTGGCCCATGTCTTCACCTCCCACAAGCTCTGCCTCCACATCTGCGACTCAGGATATTACAGGGGTCCTGTTAGCATCTCCAATAAAAACATACATCAAAAGAATCAACAAGACAAGTAAGAAAGGACAGCTCAGCAGACAAGAGATGTGACATTGTTAATGAGGATGTCAGCAATTGATAAGATTGCGTTTGTCACCAGTGGACTCACAAAGTACCCTGTCCGTACTGTGTTTTGGGAGAAACTCTGCTGTTTCCTTGCCATTTCTCAATTTATGGAGTGTAATCCTAGCTGAACTGCCTCAGCATACTGTTGGGACATCAAGGTCAGGGAGGCAAAGTCAGACTTCATCTACCAGACGTGCCTTTCCAGGAAGCTGTACGGATCATTGCCATTTAAATGCAAATCATATTTGGTTCAATATATTTAAATACTAGTGAAATGTCCTCAACAATAATAGCAGACTGTTAATACATGTATGTATGAAATTTTTAATTAATTAGATGGCATTAGAGTACCAGTTGTGTTCTCAAAACAGCTCAAAAGTACTCTTTTAAAGGGAATTAATATTTAATAGGAAAAAAATGCAATAGCTTCCCGAAGTCTTAATTAAATGCTTATACCTTTATGGCTTTTACAAGTGTTTTACTCATAATTTAGTCTGCCAGGGAATTGCATCACCGGTGTTTTCTGCAATAGGGAGAGTGCCCTGGGAGGTACACCATCCATCAGGCTTTTTTTCTTCAGAGCTCTATTCCCCTTCTTAAACAAGGAATTGCTGAAAGACTTTTGGAAAAACGTCTGTCCTTCCCTTGAAAACAACCTGCTGGAGGAAGGAGGAAGGAATGGAGGAGGTGTAGCACCAGGTGTTCTGGCCCCCAGCCTGCTGCGGTCAGAGGCTCCATGTGAGCTGCAGGCAGCACTGGGGGCCGGCAGCACACACACATCCAGATTTTTCCCCCTTGATGGGAACCAAGTGCCACATCTACCCATTTCATAGGATTATCAGGTTAATATTCCCACAGCTGGAACGTTTGGGGTCACCTCCCAAATATTGTAAATGATGGTCCTGAACAGGGAACAGCCCCATGCGAAGAACCTGCAAGATTAATGCCCTGCATCTGAAAATAGCTGACTTGTAGTAGCAGTAATGGCCATTCTTCATGTAAATTAGACCCATATATGTACATCCTTATTTGCAAATAATCCATAGGTGTCATCAAGTAATTTCCATCTTCCTTTTATGCAATGGAAAATTAAGCAGAAGACAGCTAAAGTGAACTTCAAGCTGAAGCCGTCTAAAAAACCATGTTGTTGTGAAAAACATTGCTTAGGGTAACTTGAGAAGCCAGCTGGTAAAATTCAGTCACTTTTTCCAGGGCAGAAGAATTTATAGACACTATCTTCAGCACAAATAATCTCTATTAGCTTCCCCTGCTTTTCAAATTGGGTTCCACTAACCTTTATTTATCATGCTTTCTCAGGACTACATTAGACATTTTGTCTCATTAGACAAAAATAGCATTGTAGCTTCTTTTCTGTTTAAGCATATATAGCAAGTATGTACAATGTCTAGAATTAAGAGTTTCAGCCACGGTTTTATTTCCGTAACAGTTTCAGAGCCCCAGATGATACTGCTTAAAGCCACCCTCTATACCAGCAGGGCTTCTTCTGTACTACTGCGTTATAAATAACACTAATAGTAGTAATAATAGCAAGTAGTTCTTAAGTTATCTCATATCTTTCTTCAATTTTGTTCTTGCAATGCCATGTCAGGACATTTTGTCTGAGCTGATGGGAAGAAGGGGTATTGATTTTCTCAAGATCGTTGGCTTTTTCTCATCCTATTTAGTGCCAAGGGCTGGTATAAATTGCGCCGGGAGCACAGCAGAGTGCAGGCACGGCCAGGCTGCACCACTTCAGGGTTGGGGCTGCAGCAACGCCTGCTTGCTCAGACGGTTCACAGCAGGGACCTTGCTTGAAATCTCGGTGTATTTTTAGTTGAGCTATGTGAGGGATAAAAGTAGGGCATCGACGCTCAGCAGAACCATACAGACAGGTTTTGCATACGGAGCAAAACTAGAGAACGTGGTGGGGGTTGGGCTTTTTCTTCTTTTTCTTTCGTTCTGCTGACTTTGCACAAAAGTTGAACATCAGGTTTTACCCAGTGAACTTACATGAGTTTGTACAATAGACATGCGAGAGAAAAACAGCCTGTTTGGAGCCAGAGAGGAGTGAGCAGTCCCGCACCAGCCAGGTCTGCGTCACTGCCAGTGTTGGCAGGACCAATGGCCCCATCGGGGGAGAGGGAGAGAGCCGGGACAGGAAGAGGTTTCGGCAGCTTCCTCGAGATATCCCCTTAGTGTTCATGGCTGGGAAACCGCACAGGGAAATTGGCATTACTCAAGGCGCTTCTCTCTGGCCTTAATCTGTGGTTTGGAAAGCAATTTGAATGGAAAATGAAGAGAATTTGATGACAAATCAGAGAAGGAAAATGGGACCAATACAACAAGAGAAGAAATTAAAGGAGTGGAGTCTGGGCTTGAAAACCTCTTCAGTAGCAGCATTTCTCCCCACCAAAAGGAAGCATTTTATTTTCCCTGGAAGAAGACAAAACGAACAGCAAGGACTATTGTTGTGGCAAGAACACCTGGAGATGTGCTACCTGCAGCGAGAGCTCACTGGCAGGGATAGCAATGGCATAATTTGCAGCAACATCTGCACTTGGCCCAGCAACCATCTCTCCTCATTAATTAGCAGAAGCAGTACGTTGGCCAGACAGTCCCATTGGCTTTTGCCTTATTACTGTACCCCTTAGCTAAATCCAATGTGCGTCAAAGGGGGTGACAGTGCTTACCATCATTTTGAGTATATACCCTGTGGGGCATATTTACTACAACCACATGATTCAACAGCAGTGGGCTGTAGGCCTATGGAGATAATACTATGGTTCATCAATGACTCCCCTGTCTCTCCCTGTGCATCTAATTTTATACTGCAAGACATGCAACCATGTATGTACGATTCTGGCTTTTACTCCTTGAAATTATTTTGGATTATATGTAGTTTATTCACAATTCTGCCTTGGTCTTCCAAGCTGACAAACTCATCCTTTCACCTTGCCTCATTTTCTCTGCCTGAAAATAAGAACCATGATACTGTCCTTCAGAAGTGATTTTGTTTCCACCAGTGAGACAATATCATAACCCAGCTCTGCTTAACCTCCATTTCCACAATATAGTCCAGCTACGCAAGAAAGCAACGTACAGATCAGTACACAGGGACCCTGGGGTGCCTTTGCCTGGCCATTACCTGCCACCCCCATTGAGCACCATCCTGGTAGTGAATTACTGCATCAATGGAGAAATTAATACAAGGCAGAGGAAGGCAAGCAACCTTTAGCAAGTCTCTGGCAAGCTCAGCTTTCTTTTCCAGGGTTGCACTTATGATCAAATGTCAACTCCTGGAGATGGCTAAGGGACTGCAGGCTGTTTTCTGGGGAGCTCCAGATCTTGGTGCAAGAGGGCTGTAAATTCGTGGCTGCCTAGCCCTGTTGGTCATGCAGGCAGGATCCCGTTTGCCTGTATACAGTGCCAAACCTCAGACAGTCTTGCTCAAGTCATTTCATGTGCAGTTTAATTCTTTGCATAGTGGGGAGGGGGACTTACTCCAAGAAAACCTGATCCAAAGTGATCAAGGTGGCTTAATAACACAAGGCAAACAGCAGTGCTATGGCCCTGCTAGACAATAGCAAAACACATTCGGTTACGCAGCTCAGACCTTGCTGCATTACACATGTAATTAGGTTGTTTCCATGGTAATGATCTAATTATGGTCTTCTTGGCTTTGTGTAATCACATTTGCTGCATTTTGGCAGAGCTGTTTTCCTTATTTTTGAACTGCAACACTTGGCAAGATGTTCTTCCTAAAGCCGAATAATAATTTTGCCTGATGGAAACCGACAAGTCTGTGAGTTTTTATTTAAAGCAGGGTTGAAGATACAAGACAAGACAAAACTATATATATAGCATATATATATGTATATATAAAGAAGGATTTTTATCCCTGTAATTTCTATTCCTCTTTCCTTTCTACCTTTTTTTTGCAAGTGCTTAAAATAATGAATTGTAGCACTAGCTCCCACGTGGGAAGGGAAACTCCAGAGACCTCTCTTCTGTTCCCGGCATTAGTGATGGGCTGACCTTAGGGCATGAGATTTCACCTCTCCCTGCCTTATTTTCCCTGACTTCAGATAAGATGTATATGCAAAATGTACATTATTTCAACTAAGCTATTTCAGCTCTTGGTAAGCATGATACCTTAGAGAAAGCTGGTGAAAACCTGGCCCTGTAGAAGACCAAGGGCAAAACTCTTATTGATTTCCATAGTGCTGCAATTTCCCACGTGTCTGTCCAAACACCTTAGAAAAAATCAGATGCAAAAAGCCAAATGTAGCAGCCTTGACCAATATGGATTCTCCACCCTGCTGCCCCAGAGCTGAGCAAGCAAGGTGGTATTAGACTTCGGTGACACGTGCGGTATCTCTCTCAGCTGCCACGGCACTGTGGGGGAATCTGGCCATGGGATTTGTTGTTCACAAGTGGGATCCCCTTTACCAAGCCCACTCCTCCCTATAGCTCAGCTTACTCCTCTGTGTTATAGGGTGGTTTTAGGGAGGTGCAGATTTCAAGGCTCTGCTAGAGCCAATGCTCGTAAGGATTTATATTGGTCCGTGCTCTGTTGTGCAGGAGAGACACTTATTATAGCCTCTAATCTCTCCTAAGACAACTCTCTCCTTGAAGTCAGCTGCAAGATCTGGCTGTTAGTTATCACTTATAAAGATTTTTAAAGCTTTCTTGCAAAACAAAAGATTTATTTCTAGCTTGAGCAATAAGGGACTTGGGGAAAGATAGGAGATGAAAGGTCAAGCAAGAGGAGCTTGTGAAATCACACTGGAGCAGAACTGCAGGCTGTAGTCAGCCAGGAGCTTGCAATCGACAAGGCTATTCATGGAAAGGTTTTTGATCAGAGTTGCCATGACAATAGGAAACACCTAAAAAAGATCTATGAAATGTTATATCAACATCAAGCCAAGAAGTTAAGCCAAATCCTACGCTCTGGTTATTCCTGTGAGTCAGTAGCTTTCATAGTAGTATTGCTAAAGGAAGGATTTGGTCCTCTGACTTCGAAGATTTGGGAAAATAGGTATGAAATGTAAATTATGATGGAAAAGATTTGTGCCATAAAGAATTTGCTGCTGAAGGTTGTTGGAAATCTTGCAAATACTGTTTACAGCTCTTGTTTAGTGTACTGAATGTCTTGTACACAAGACCACGGAGTCCTCTGATTTTGATGGACAGGTGGGTATGGATGCTTTCTGAATGAATACAACATAACACCCACTCTGCACATCCTCTAGGGTCTAGGGATTGAAATTTCCATCTCTAAACCTTTACAGAGAGATTTCAAATCCAAAATGAGTGGCACTGAATTTCAAGGACCCAGCAAAAATAATTCACTTTGAAAGCAGTGTTTTCTCAAGATATCAGAGGTGAGAAGAAAACCTGGTGTTGGCCATTTTTTTGAATTAATAATGTGAGGGTGGGGGGTTTTTTCTTCATTTGATGCATCTCTGAGTACAGGATCCCCGGAGCTTACAGCAGGGACCAGAGACTGTGTCCTCTGCTGGTTCTTTTTTTTTCCAGCACTGACCATGCTGTTAGCCCTGAGAAAGTAAGTTAGGCTATTAAGCCATATGCTTTCATGTTATGTTCTGCAGAGAATAAAACTAACTGTGATTAGCTATTGCCACTTAAGTTTTAGCAGATTGACACCTCTCAAATGCCAAGATATACTCAAATAAGCCCACAGCAAATGCTTGTGAATGGACAGGCAACTGCACAGCAGTCATGGTGAAAGTCAAATAACAGCAGTGGAGTGGGGTGGGATTTCAGGTCTGCTGTGTCACTGCTCCTAGTGAAGTGAACGCCTTTTCTGAGGACCTTTCAGCAGGTCACAGTTATTTGACTTCCACATCTTCCCTGCAGAGCAGATAGGTATGAAACATGTACCCTGCTGGAACATTGTTCTCCATTGATATACAGCCACCTCCTGGATGGGATGATATAGCAGTTGGTAAACAGGGCATAGCCTTAGTAAAATACTTTGTGCCTCAGGTACCCTTCCTCTTCCTCCTTCCCTGTCTTTTCAGCCAGCCAAAGGGAGGAAGAGGAAGGTAGCAATCAGTTGGAGGTCAGTAGCCCCAAGGTTGAGAGAGGAGAGCAAGCACTGGGGCTGGCGGGGACCAAGCTGCAGCAACCCTGCTTGCTCAAGGCTGGGGCTTCCCAGAAACATCGCACCACCAGGCCCTCACTGGAAACCCTACAGAAAAGTCTTCAGCTGAGGGGCAGCCCAGCTCTACTGGCAAGTGCCTGGGGGCGAGGAGTGAGCTGCCTGAAGGGCATGGGTTGGGTCCTCTCTGTATTTTGTCCATGCAGTACAGCAGTGTACTATGGGATACACGACATAACCGTGAGGGGTATCATCTCCTGTTTCTCTTCCTGTCTCCTTATCTAAGAGCTCAGCAGCAAAAGGGACAGGCTTGCCTCCAGAGAGAATAATGGTATGTTAATGAGAGCCCTGTTCACTGAAACTGCTGGTTCTTGTACTTTGGCTCTGGTTGTGGTATTGGAGAACATGGAACAGCATATTTTACTGTGCAGGCTGCATAGATGCCCCTGCTGTGCAAAGCCTCACATGCAAACCGCAGTAATCACCATCCCTTGCCTTCAAGGTATTGCACGCTTGTAGGACTAAAATCAGAGCTGAGGAGCCTGTCTTCTTTTCCACAAGTCTGTGAATTTCATTAATGCCACCAAGGGTTTTACGTGTGCCTGCAAAAGAGACCAGACCCCTCAATTTATTCTGCCCTTGTTTCCTTCTTTCATAACCCAAATATTTTACATAATACAGAGCAGCAATGCCAAATGCCGGGTGCCTCTGTTCCTGCTGCACAGGCTCCATATGCTGCCTATCTGTGTCAATACCAGGGAGCTCTGCAGTTGCAGGAGGACAATTTTCAAACTGTATGTGTGTACATTAGAGCTGACACTCGGCAGCTTTAATTCACGGACTGAACCTGATCCTTGCTCACACCCTACCCATCGGATAACCTTAACACCATGATCAATACAGCCAGATAATTACAACTAGTAGGAAAGCTAAGTGCATGTTTCCAGTTTTTTTCATCAAAACAAAGTCCTAGTGATATGTTCCTGCCAAGGCTTACACAATTCTCCTTTATTACACTGGGAGCTCATACAAGCCTAATACTGTATAATACTTTTTACATGAACACTCTCAACCAGAAATTCCCTCTCATCTAAATCTAGCTCATCTATCTTGGTATGAATCTCTAATTCTGCATGTGTAGGGGGGAAACTGTCCCTCTGTTTCCCTTTTGATCTACCGCCAAATCCACTGATGTCAACAGACAGAATGAGAATGATTGAGAAAAATGAAAGACTGGTCCGTAAAACTTCAGAGATTTCACCTTTGGGTTTCACTAGCTAAAGATGGTTGATATAATTTCCCACTTTCTCCTGATCACCCCAGATCTTGTTTCTCAAACATAAGTTGCCCTTTTGCTCTTTATATATTTGTTTTGCTAATGGTTGAGAGAAGCTTGTCCTTTGCAGACATTGCCTTAGGAAGAGATGCTGGCAAGCAGAGAGCCATTTCACACTGCCCCAGGAAGCACAAGTCAACTTAGAGACATCCTGATTTTCTGTGTCAGGTGGAGCACCGAGGAGGACACTGTTTCTGACCACAAAACATTGACTCCTAAACCAAAAGGATATGGGACCACTCAATGCATGGTGTCAAGTGAAACACGATCATTTTTCCCATTTTCACTTTAAATTATACAGAATCAACAAGGTCTACAAGGCATGGGTCAGGGTACCTTGATCAGGACCTAAGCAACAGCTCAGTGATAGACAAATCTCACCTCTGTGCACCACAGCAACATGAGTAGGCGAACCCTCTTCCTCTGAAGTGTAATGTCTGGCTCTGACTTCTAGGACGTCTGGAGTTAAACAGCAGTAGTAACCCTGCTGTGGCAAGGAAGCAAAATGACTGCAATCATTAATTGCACTGCTATAAATTCTCTGGTATGAGAAACTTTCATCTGTGCACACAGTTGTGAAGAAGCCGTCATGAACATGGGCTGTAGCACACATACACACACACACAGAGCATGTGTACACAGAGAGAGATGAACAGATTGCATAAGGAGCACATGGCATAATTCATGACTTTTCTTGAAGGCTGTCACAAATCTGAGTTGTATTAGGTGAGAAGAGTACCAGGGTAGTCTTTTAATTAGTCCACAGCTCAGCTGCATTGTAAAATTCACTCTCTGACATTGCATCCAAAATTTATAGCCTTTTAAATCAAAGGAACATCTCAGACTCTGAGTTTTTGCTAATCGGAGGTGTTAATGATAAAAGCACAAGCCTGAAAAAGGGACGTTAGACAATTATTCACAATATTCAGAACTGTTTCTCAGGCCAATGTGCTACCCTATAAAAATTAATCTGGAAAATATATGGGGCTCCCAGCTGTCTCTCTCATATCTGTATATTATCTGCTTGGTGCCGCTGGAGGTGGTGTGATGGAAAAGCTGCACTTTGCCCATCTGTGGTGAATGCTTCCCAGGACTGCTTGTTAAATGAGCAGGGTGGGGATGCTATAGGGCCTTCAGCTTAAGCACATCCATACTGGAGAGGAATATGTCTTGGTGAACACACCCAGGGCTCGGTAGCCTTAGTGAGCCCTAGACCTAGACCCTAGGAGGACAGGCATGGTACTGGCTTGAGATGATTTGGGGTGATATAGTAGATGACTGTGGCTCTTGGCCACATGGACATTTTGCTTCAATAAGACACACACTACCGTCTCTTGGCTTCTTGGCAGCTGTTGCCAGATGTGACCTACCTTTTGCTAGGATAGCAAGGAGAAAGACATTATCTCCAAAACTGGTTTGAAAAGATACTGAATGTTTTCTGTAGAAACAACTGTTCTCTGCAAAACTTCATGGTGTGTAGTTGTTCCTTACCCAGGGCAGTTATACTGTACTGCTTTTCCATACATCAAGATGCTACTGAAGTTGATGGCAAAAGCATAGCCAGACAATCTTGTGTCACTGTCAGGAGCACGGGCCATCATGGGGGTGGTGTAGCAAGTGTCATCGCTACCTGAAAAGTAATTTATGCAAAAAGATAGTCAATGTGTGATTGACTGGCAGGCTGTTGTTGGAAAACATTTATGAAAATTTAACCTTCCTTCATCCCTAAAATTAATTTGTTTTCAGTTATTTTGAAAAGTTTATTTTCAGTTTTGTCCAATTACAGGCTTTCTTGCAATGGGCTTTCCTTTCAAGCCACACGGTTCATTCATATTGAAATTTTTCATTTGGAAATTGTCTAAAGGTGCATTTCAATCATTGAAAAACCTTTTCCTTCAAAAATATTGAAAAATATTGCTTAAACCAGCCACTAAATGTTTCAGTGTCTGCTATTCAGTGATTTCTAAGCACAACTGTTGAAAGACTCTTAGCTACCACTACAGCGAATTAACCTGGAAAATCCTTTGCTCTTTGGGGTAGGTCCCAGCATAAGTGTCCAAAGAGAAAGGCATGAACATAAGAGACTGACTTTTGACGCTGGGTATACTCTTTTTCGTATTTATTACATCTGTATCCATACTGTAAATAGTAGATTAGAGTTTCCCAAATTAAATAGTTTACAGGGTCTAAGTGGCCACTATATTTGGTTTGTTCATTTGCGTTTTAATCAGCCCCAGATGGAAAGACTATTCCCTGCCGTGTCAAGGGATTTGAGGCAACTGCACTGTAGATTGTGGCCATCGTGGGCGAATACAGCTTTGTTTGCAAAAAGTAGTAGAACTCCCTTGTTACATGCGGTGATGGCTTTTCTTTGTATTTAAAAGACTTTTCAATATTACCAAAGAAAAGGAAAAGAAAGATGTTTGGTGGATACTTTTCCATATTTCCAGTAACCCTTTCCATTTTCAGAAAACCGTTGTAAGAAAAACACATACGGTGTTTTGATATTTCGAGGTGCTGGCTGCAAAGGTCGCATTGGCCCTGCTCCTGCAGGTCTGTATGTTCTGGGAAATGCCAGCTGCCTCCAGGGCAACTCAGCCCACCCTGCCCGAATGTGATAGAGCAGGAGGCGGCTGCAGGCTCCCGAGATCCCAGCCTGTCCAGAAAGCCCAACCTGCGGTCCCTGAAACACCCCTGCCTGGGAAGGATTTTGCATCCATGAGGAGGGACCAGCAGAGGTGTGTGGTTCAGGTGCTGTTGGCTGCGGGTAAAAGCCCGGCAGCAGCAGAGAGCCTGGGGGAAGCCCATTAGTTAAGAGCTGAGGCACCTGACGCCGTTATCGCTAATGCCTTCAGCACAGGACAGAGCTGCAATCAATTTCATAATAAATCAACCCGGTTTTCTAATATGAACCAATTTATCTGTGAGGCTGACTTGCCAAACACTATTAGAGGCTGAGGTCAAACTGAAAAAGACATATCATATTTTCAGCTTCTCCTCCTAACTTCGCATCTCGGAGGCACACTCTGCAGTCACTGGTTCGCAGCTCTTTACCCTCCCTGGAGACTTCTCCTTCAGGAGACTTTCATTTATAGATGATGCAGACGCAGAAGGAATTATATATTTAATGCCAGCCACTAACACAACAGCTTTAAGTCTGAAACTAGAACCTGTCTCTTGTCATCACTGTACAGTATTTATAGAGACTAGATAAAAAGATTATTTGAAAGGTTTGATTTGCAGCAGAACCAAGAAAATCCTGGTTTACTACAACCAAGCCTATGTTATGATTTTATCTGTGTTCATTTAGGCTAGAGCTCTGTTGGAGACACCCAACTTAAAGAATTAGTTATGGTAAACAAGACAGGAGAGAGATTTGAGGTTCTTATTTATAGAAGGAATCACGCAGAGATGACTATAAAAAAGATTCATACATAACAAATATGGATAGCATTAGTTTAAAGACACACAGAAGAAACAAAGGAATATCTGCCTTGAACGGTCATTGTACAGCACAGGCTTGTGAAAAATTCACGTATGCATGAGCGAGGAGCTGGGAGCTGCCAGCAGCTGGGAGCCTTGGACTGCACCAGATGAAAACACACCGATGTTTAACTATTCATCTGATGTTACAGAGCGGCACAGTCAGCCATTACCATTCCCAGACGAGCAGAGAATATCGATTATCCCATTCAGAAGAGTTAAGGTGTTGCTGAAAGCAATAATAATAATAATTGCATTAGCAGTTAGCATCCTGGGTGGGTATGCACATGAGCCTGCATGTAAACAAAGGGTGAGAGATGTCTTTTAGGGGAGGAGCAGTGAAAGATGGAATAAATGGGCTTAGTCTAAAGAAAAACTTGGGGATAGGATCATGTAACCAAAACTGCAGGACAAAAAGGCGTGGAGTTAACTTGCAGCAAGGCAGATACAAATCAGATACAAGTCAGGCATGAGGAATAAATTCTCTAACAACATGACAACTACCATGGCAGCATCACAAATGCCACCAGCACTCAGTCAGAATGCAATGGCATCCCTGGCAGCAGCAACACTCACTCAGCTTTTTCCATACTCGTTTCCTTGTAACTCCATACTTGCACCACTATTTCCATTAAACGAATGGAAATAAATTCCAGATTGCAGTAGGTGTATAAGGAAGGGCTTCACACTTTACAATGATGCCAACAAACCAGTCAGAACAATTTTTTCTCAAAAAAAAAAAAAGTATCACAAGGGCTAGTCATTCTTAAAGAGAAGACAGTCAAAGCATTACAAATGCAAATCTGTGCGAAGCATAGCTGATCAGGAAGGTCACTCAGTAGAAATTTCAGTAACACAGGTAGTTACTGGAGATGCTGAGGAAGGTGGCTGGTTCAACTCTTCCTTGCAAAGGGAGTTCCCTCTGATGCATTTATTTGAAATCTTTTTGGTTTTGCACTTACAGCACTTACCTACTGAAAGATAACCCAGAGTATTAACAAGCCCAAACTCTTTTTATTCCTGGTATCTCACTTGAAACAAATATCCTTTAATATTCTTTCCTAATGCTTTTTTTTTTTTTAATGGTTTCTAGGCAGAAAAGAAATGGTCAAATCTGCAGTAAACAAGATTACTTATAACGGGCTTTTAAAACATTATGCATACAAAGGCATAAAAGGAAGGATGTACTCTCTTAACCTTTCCCTTCTAAAGAAGCTGACCTTTTTCTATCCTAGATTGCAATTAGCTGACGTACATCTTCAGATGCAAATACAATTTGATACAAAGCCTGCTGGACTCAGTGGAAGGGTTTCCACTGGCATTTATCAGCACTGAGCCAAGTCCATACTACTAATGAAATTTCTTAGATAGTAATAATAACATTATTAGTGATGTCACCTTTGTTATAAATCCAGGAACATTAATATTAAATTTGGCACTACCTTAGTATTCCTGAAACTTTGGTCCAGAGTGCTCTCCATAGTTAGCCATGAAAATAAATACAATGAGAAAAAACCAACAGAAAAGTGGGCAAAATGGTGAAAGTCTATTACCCACATTTTGAATGGAAGTGCAATGAAAGGAATAGGTTCCACAGGGCAACCACAAATTACTTCACCATGGCCTCACAGATCATAAGTGGTTTGTGCTGATGACTTGGGTATCAACAACTAAGAGGATACAGTATTATTATTCAGAAATTTGACCCATGTGATTTTTTGCATAATGTTAAAATTGAAGAAAAAGTATTTTGGGTTGTCATGAAGTTGTTTCTTTTTCCAAAAAATATCCCCAAAACTCTAAAAGCTAATATTCAGTTGACTGTTGTCTGTTTCATCCCATCTTCAGATTAACCTTTTGAAGGAATTAAAAATGGAAATTTTTAAACTAACTAATTTAAAATACTAAAAAAAGAGTGAAATTTTCATGTCTGAATGCCAAAGCTAATAATTTAAACTTGCAAAGCTAGATTTCATACATAGATTCTGTTGATTCAAATTGCATTTTCTGGACACTTTCTTCTTTTCATTCAAATGTCAGTCGGGCAGTGGATTTATGCACAACAACATTTCTGGATGAGGGCAATACTGCATCTGCACATCAGCAGAGCAGGACAGGAGGCACAGAGGATGCAAATGAAGGCATGCCTGGTGGCTGGGGATGTCACCTGGCTTTCTGAGCTGTGTCCCTGAGCAGAGAGTCTAGTTTCACCACTGGAGCTAAGACAAGCCTTGCCAGTCCCTCAGCTGCATTTGCCCCATCTCAGCCTGGCACGGGTGCAGGGGCTGGGGCACCCATCACACAGCTGGATGGCCACAGTGACCCGCTGTCCCATTGACTTCCCCATGATGTTTGTTTGGAAAGTCGCTCCTTATGAATAAGAGCATCAGGAAACTCTGCAATAACAGTAAAATACCTGCTATGAAGCGAGTCATAATTTCTTTCCCGATATAAACCTATCTGTAGAAAATGATCCCACAGCCACTTATATTAAACTGTCAGTGAGCACATCCCTTAAAAGCTTTTTATTCTGTTTTTAATTTATGGCATTTGACAAGGAAAAGAATTGAATACCGCCGGTGCCGATTCCAGCACAGCTCAGCCGATTTGCTCTGGCCGAGCGCTGGGCCAAGTGCCCGACAGCCCAAGCCGTATATCCTGTTTTTTCATTAACAGATATTGTCACTCCACCACCTCTGCACTCTGTTTTTATCCAGCTACTGAGCTCTGGAAACCATTAGGTGTCTTTCTCCTTAGGCATTAAAAGATGTACACGTATTTGAGCAGGAAGTTTTCTTGGTTCCATGATATTTCCTCTCCTTTTTCCCCAAATGTTCTCATTTATCCTACAGTGTTTTAGACACAGGAGTGCCTGTGGTCCTTCTGGCTGTGGCGGCTGAGAAGGACACGATCCCAGCAGGGACCATGCACCACTCTCACCCAGAGCAGCTCACAGCCCATGACCCATCGGGCTCCCTCGATTGCTTTGGGGACATTTGTAAAAGATAACTAGGGAAGAAATCCTGCTTTCAGTTGGCTTCAATTTACTGCAACTGTAGCTGTAGCTTCACTGGAAATTGGTGACTGCAATCAATAAAACTCAGAACCCAGAACCACCTTTAAATTTAAGGAGAAAAAGCCCAAACCTTGTGATACTCCGGAGGTGAGCCTATGAGCAGCTGCTGACAAATCATGACTTTTGCAGGGGAAAATATCTGCATGTTTTCAAGAGCACTGGCCCTGCTTCTCTCTTGGCACAGCAGCATCTCCATGGGGCCCCAGCCCTTTGCGGCTATCTGATCACTGCCACATCAGATGCTTCAATGTCATAGTGTCAGCTCATTACTAAGGGGAAAGAGCTTCCTTTGAATAGTATTACTTTCTGCTCAGTAGGTATTTAAGGAAACAATTTCTGAGTGTTGTCTTCTGTGGTATGCGCTAGGACATCCAAAGGTTTCTGCCCCCAGACGCATGCTCATGGTCAGACACAGATGTGGTGTGGGATAGTAAATCTCAGCCATGTCTCTTGAACTTGGTCCAGCACTTCAGGAGCAAACACCCAGGTTTAATTTCAGTGCGGTCAAGTGATGGCAGAAGACAAGCAAGGAAATCCTCCTGCTCTGGGCAGTCAGGGAAGGCAAAGGAGATCGCCCTGGCCTGTTCGCTAAGGAAAGGATACGTTAAAGCTCCCCTCCTGCAGCTATACCCACCCTCCATGGTGTGCTGGACACCGTCACCTGTATGCTAAGGGAGGGTTGTTGGAGATGAAAGCTCCAAACAATTTAGTGAGACAGTATATCGGGACCTCCCCTTGCATCCCTTCATTCAGTGTCAGGGCTGGTTTTATTTATAAACCCGCAGTGAGTAATGTGAGTGTTGCAATCATCTCCCTGTGCTAAATGTGGCTTTGGCAGATACTCTCAAGCTTCACTAAATCCCCTTCGGTTAGGGAAGGAGAGCATCTCGGACCGTCTGCCACCCTGTTTGCTCTGGCCAGCCTTGGCACGTGGCAGTGCCCGCTGTCCCCAAAGGCTTTTGGCAGGGCTGTATCGCAGACAGCAACTCTGTGAGGAAGGCAAGAGAAAGTTACCATGGAAAGAGCAGCTCAAAAAATCAATCCCTGGTAAAGCCACCTGACTTTTATTCTCTTTTACTCACATTTATGCCCCAGGAAGGCCAAGCTGGTCGCCGCTCACAGCTTTGGGCATCTCGTTCAGCTGGCGCACCTGGGGCAGCACTTGCTGGACTGCCTGGGCTGGACATGGCTTTCAGAAGATGGTGGTCTCCAAAAAGCAGGCAGAGATGTTGGGAAATACAGAAGGGAAACCTGAGAGAAGAAACAAGGCCAAGCTTAGAGACCTGGAAAACCTGCGAGGCCCCAAAGATAGCAGTGAAACCATCGGTCCCATG
Organism: Pygoscelis adeliae; assembly: GCF_000699105.1. NCBI lineage: Eukaryota > Metazoa > Chordata > Aves > Sphenisciformes > Spheniscidae > Pygoscelis > Pygoscelis adeliae. The sequence goes on from NW_008824543.1 coordinate 796,551, forward strand.
GCACGTATTTGAGCCTCTGCCAGGGGGAAACTTCTGAGGTTAAACTAACAAAGGGAGGCATTTTTTCTGCCACAAAGAAGCTCTCTTTGGAGTCTGGGTAACCTAATCCACTTGTAGCACTGACAGCAGCTCATAGAAATGTTTGGTGGATGGCAGGGGAGGGAGGCAAAGGAGAGTGTGCCAGGGATACAGAGAAGCAGAGATGTCCCACCCGGCAAGTCACGTTGCCACCCCACTTAGGTTCCTTTCAACAGAGCACAAGGGCCTACCAGTGCAAACGCTCCCCATGGGATGCACACGTGGACTTTTTAGGAGCCTTATGGGGCTTTTTTGAGAGCGCCAACATCCAGTGTATAAGAAATTGCATCTTCTCCCCCCAGTCCTCTCTAAAGATCAGATGCTGTCTCTCTGTGACTCAGTTGCCTCTGCAGGTCGTGGGCAAGTGTCTTATCTCCCAGATGTGCCATAAGAATAAATACATTAAAAATTGCAAGATATCCAGAAACACAGTCATTTGTGTCAAGTACATCCTACAGATAGGAGGAAAAAAGTCTCTAAATCAAAAGTCAGTGCACTTGCAGATTCTCATGAGCTCAGTATCCAAATGCCTCACAGCAGATCACCAGCGCACTCATTTCTGCAATAGCAGGGAATGTCAGCATCTCTGTGCTGGCTGCTCTTCATTTATAGTGAGTGGCTCCAACATTTGGGGATTCCCAGCAGATTTGGGAGGGAGTTGACAATGATGCCCCTGGTGATGCAGGTTGTTCTTGTAGCACCATGCTGCTCCCAGCGCTTGGACCTGGCAGTGAGCTGCCCACGTTCACCAGCATGGGGTGCTCCCAGCACCTCAGAATCCAACTGCTCCTGGATAACCACCTCTGGTGGCCAACGGAGACAAGCCCAGTCTACCTCTGGGCATTGGGGAGTCATGAGAGACTCTTGGAGATGTCTGCATGCCCCTAGTCCTGGTGACAAATCTAGTTCAAAGTCAATAAAGCCGCACACCTATGTGAGATGTTGTATTTTGTAGCATTACTTCATTATTTCCTGAGGACCCAGTAGGGCTAAAACCAAGAAGGATTTTCCCATCTCTGTAATTTTCCCTGCCTATACACTAATTATCAATGGAAATATATTAATTCTTTCATCAGCAAAAAGGAGACATCTGTCCTCCTCAATATTTGTTGGCTTCTAACCTCACCTTGATGTTCCTATTCTCTTCTACTGTTCTCTTTTGAAAATACCACATTTTTCAACAGCTTTCTAATGTAGGCAAAAAAACATTGAACTTCCTACAGACTCTGTGGCTTGCAGGCTAAACACTCATCCTCCTCTGTCCTGAGCCTGAAATGAAGCCTGGGATGAAGCACGATACTCAGGTGCCTGCTGGGAATGATGGGGCAGTGGGACTGGGACAGAGCCGCTCTGGTTGCCGAACTGACGGGTTACCAGCAGCCCCATCAGGAAATGATTGATTCGTTTTGCCTTTGCCATCTGTTAATTTGCTAAGGGAATGGGTTTGCATATTCGGAGAGCTGCCTGAGGGGAGGAAAGCAGCTGAAGACATTGGTACCCTTGAGTCAGTGCTGACAACACATGGCGGCATTTGAAGCTCCCGGTGACCCAGCCATCATTGGGATCAGCTCATGGGTCACGTTTTCTCCAGCCGGGAGCCACTTGCTGCCCATGCCCTGCCATCTTCATACTGAGAAAAGGCAGGAGGGAAGAGAGGCTGCCCCAGTGCTTGAGTGACTTTAAAATTAAAATTACTGAATTCATAAACGCGTACCTGTTTACATTGCTATCGTCAGAGGAAAGGACTGCAGGATCACCTTGGGGCTGAAATTCAGCCCTCGGCTGCACCCAGGCCTTAATAACCACTGAACAGCATGGGCAAGCAAAGGGCAGGGTTTGGTGCCAGGACTGGATAGAATTTCATGTGTTATGTCCACTTGATTGCCTACTTAGAAATTATAAAAATGTACTGTATTTTAAAACTGCAGTCACAAGACAGCAGTTTCCATCTGAATGATAATGAAACACACTCCAAGGTTATGCCAGGACTTCACTGGCGCTATTAGAGATCAGTTCAAAGCTAACGAAGAAAAAATATATTGCAGTAATAAGTGTTCCTCATTTATAAGTTCCCCTTCAGGAGTAATTAAATGTGACTTTTTTTTTCCCCCTTTAGATGGCTGATTTGTGGGACAGCTGTCATGTTTTTGTGTGAGGCTCGAAAAAAAGAACTTGAAGATCTGAGATATTTAAAGTGAGCAACAACACACCCCAGGGAGAATTCCCACCTGGCCGCAGCAGGAGCTGCTGCTCAGGAAACGCACTGCCAGGTCTGTGAGTGAGAGCCTGAGGGTGAGTTTCAACATGCCGCAGAGAAAGAGTGCACGGGCCTGACCCTGCACCCTTTTCCTCATGGAGCATAGCTTAGGGGCTCCTTTGGCTCTTGCGTCTGCATGTCCCATGGAAATGCTTCTGGAAATGCTTCCAGAATTGGGAGGTGCAACCTCTTGGGGTCTCGGGAGGTTTCTGAGTTGCTGGGAGGCGGCATTCCAGCTCCGTGCTGGGCTGAAACCTGTGTTCTCGTGTGGCCATGCAGATGAACGCAGTTGTGCACCCAGGAGATGCACACAGGAATGGACCTGGGAGTGTACCTGAGAAAGCACCAGGGATGTACCCAGGAATGCACTGAGGATGCACCCAGGGGATGCACCCAGGGGATGCACCCACGAGGTGGTGGAGAATGCGGAGCTTGGGGAGAAGCACCTCAGGGTAGCTTTTCACCCTGGCAGCCATAGTGGCTTGTCTGGGGAAGGGGATTTAATACACCTCTAACACAGAAGCATCCTGCCTGTCTTTTTTTCTTGGTTGAACAGATGCCTTTTAAGCTAATGACATGGTGGCCTACATAAACTTTAAGCATCACTAGGGGTGACTTTTCGAATGTGATAAATTACAAAACAACTGCATGAAACCCATTATAATTACACCTTTGTGGCTCAGCAAACTACATCCAGCCTCTCCAACCCCCCAACAGCAATTCCCCATCGATGAAGTTTATACGTGCTAGCGAGGGAAAACTTATCATCAGCAATACACGATCATCACCAACTGCTCTATCCAGGTCAGGAGGGGAGCGACTGCTGCTCCAGACATCTGCACTGGAAGTTAGGTAAGAATGGAGAAGAGCCCAGATCTGGGGGGGCTAAACCTATGGGTCTCCTCTGCAGAGGAACAATGACAGATTAGACCTCCTGGCTGCTGACGTGGGTAGGTAGGAGATGGAGTGACCAGATGAGGCTCCCAAACATTTAGGCCAAAGGAATTAGCGTGGGGGCTGGGAGGGAAAAGTTTGATTCTGGCTTTTACAGACATATATCCACACAATTAAGGTCAGGGGCTTATCGCAGTCGGTTTTATTTCTATTTATTTATTTATTTGTTTTCTTGACGGTTTGGCTTTGTGGACTGAATGGCAGCATTCGAGCCCTTCAAGCTGCTGATTTTGCAATCTTCTCTCTCTGGTGAGAGTGTTTTGTTTATATTTCCAGGCATGTGTTATTTCAGTTCTTATCTCCTGCATCAATCAGTGAAACAGTCTCAAGAAACAAGGCCAGGCCAACAAGAAACATGCAGGGGTTTTTTGGACCAAGATATGACATTCCTGAAAGTTGGCTGCACCTCAGAAAGATTCTGCGAATGATGGTATTCACTGCTCTTCACCTTGCAAACAGAGCCGAAACACAGGCTTTTCCCACCAGTGGCTGTTAAACTTGATGGGGAGGGTAGAGGTGATTAATCCCTGGCTTCCCTCACTTTACTAGCTCTTTAGATGGTAAAAAAGTCCTGAGAATGGACTTGGGTGACCAGCCATCCTTTCAGTCTCTTTCATTCGTGCTGAGGGCTGGTGCTTGGCAGCCCGCTAACAGGATAGGAGCATCCATGGATGAAACCAGGTCTTTGCTGTGAACAGATCTGTGTACATCTGTTTTTCCCCCTCTCTCCCTCCCTACCATGGGAAAAAGACACGGTCTGCTCAGTCTCATTTCCAGGAGCCCTGCACAAGCAAAGTGATCAGATTGCCTGCACGTTAGCTGCTCAGCCCCAGCGTCCGAATCCTCAACTGACGGTCAGCACCAGGGTGGAGGGGCTGCCAAGTCTCGAAGATGAGCTTGGTACCCTCAGCTGTGCTCAGCTGCTGCCGAAGAGCACAGAGTTCATTTTCCATGTGCTTGGCTCCAAGCAGCACCATTCACGCTGGCGAGGCTGGTAACGAACCTCTGCGCTCATAGGCTCTGCAAAAGCTCTCCCCGGCTGCCAAGGGGGGGATCCAATTTGCAGGCAGCGATGGGGAGAGGCAGGGAGCAGGACCACTTCCACTGGTGCTCAGGGAATGGGAGAGGACCCAAGCCGTATTTTCCTTTTGGACTTGAGATTTTCTTCTCCTTGAATTAAAACAAGAGTTCTTCCAAAAAACAAAGATGGAGAGGGGGAAAAAAGTGCCAGTCTACAGTTGCTGGAGAGGTCAAAGAAATGGGTTTCCTAACAGGAATGTGACAGCTCAAGGATTTACAGCTGAGAACTTAAGGACACATGCACATTGGTGTTTGAGATGGATGTAAAAGAACATAAATACTAATTAAAATGTACTCTAAGAAAAAAAACCCACGCATACTCAAATCATTACAATTCAAACAAAGCAATCGTCAATTCCCTGGCAATTTACGTTTAAATGCATAATATAATTCTCATGCTAAATTGTCTATTTCCAGTGTAGTCCTTAATCAGAGTGTCTGTGATGGGGGAGGAGAGGCCGGCTATAGCTTAACTTGTGGATAGCAACTAGTCTGGGAGAGGTATGCTGTACGGTCAAACCGAGTGACCTATATTTCAGGTTTCCCTCAAACAAACGGGGACAGTAACGCTTTCAGCAGAGAAACCCAGAAACATTTTCACCTCCAAAGCCCAGAGGAGATGGGCAGTTCTGGAAAAAGAGGATCAAGATCTAAATGTTCAGGGGTACCAAGGCATCTAATAATACATTTTTAGACACAGGCAGGCCCCTTACCAGATAGAAAGGAATTCTCCTATTCTATGCTCAAAACCAACCTCTCTCCCAGACCTCTGCTTATTGCAACATATTTCTGCTAACAAGATAAGACTTGCTGTAACATCAGCCCTGCCTACACGTCATCCACTGCCTGCTTCCCATCTGTTAGTCTTGATATTTCCTTAATCTCTTTCTCTCACACAGCTCCATGAATAGTTCCCCTCCATAGCACAGGGAGTGAAATTGGAGAACGCAATGTTGCTCTCTGGGAAAGGCATATATTGGATTGAAACGAGAAGCTTAAAGGCCCCGGCAGGATGGTTGTTCCCCGAGACAGTACAGAGAAATGCAATGAGAAAATGGAGGGAGAGTTGAATTTGAAGTGTCTGTTCTTTAATTATAAATGTTCTTCCTCCAAACAGCTTTTCTTAACAGCTGGTCATCAATTACATGGATTTACTGAGGTTTTCAGACAGGAGATCAATAAATAGGATTTTTTTCTTGGCCAGGAGAAGCCATTACATAAGGCTGTGTTTCTTCCCTCTGCTTGCCGAGCTATCAGAAACTGGCAAGCGTTCAAGACAGTAAGACTATTCTTAGACGAGGGACACAGCATCAAGCTCAGTGGCAGCAGCGTGGTCTCTGATGCCCGGACCCGGGAGGGCAGCCAGAGAGGGACAGTGCAGTACAGGGCATCTCAGCCCCCTGGGAAGGGCATGGAGCTGGATGTGGCTTCAGGAGGATGTATGTTAATGAAACAACAGCCTCAGTGCAGTGATATGTCTGAGTTGCATTTAAAAACATGCCAGCTCTAAATAAAAACAAACCGGACAGTGACAGGGAAAGATGAACAGCCTTCCAGAGCTACCTACTGCTCCACGTAGGAAACCTCATGGTGTTAGGGGGAATAAATGCCTGTAGTGTAACAACATGAGAACTGTACGCCTTTGCTGTCTGATTTGAATGGATTATTTTCAGTGGCATTGAGGCTATCTGCACAAAAAAGGGAGAGCTACTTTTTCACATACTGCAACCTTTGCTGTGTGTTTCGTGTAAATGAGGCTGCTGCTATATGTTCTAAATGGAGAATCACATCTGCATCTTTGCAGATGACCTGTCTCACACAGACATAACACATAAGCATTTCTAGAGACATTTCGGTGACCCACTATCATGCCATAAACCAGCTGGCTACCTCTATAGTAGCAGAGCTTAAAAATAAAGCCGCTTCTTTACGATCTGTGGCTTACAAAAAAAAAAATATTCTGTAGATGGGTTGTGCTGCCACAACCTCGAGCCAACACACGCCAGCCTGGAGCCACAGCAGCACATTTCTGTTGCAGCCAGCACTATGGGGAATAATGGATTTGTCAGCTTCTCGTGACACAGCGCTGCCGTATGGGACAGTGCGCTCTCACCCACGCGCGTCTATCAGCCCTTCACTGGGTGAGAGCAAGCAGGATCAGGCTCATTAGGTTATGCTTGGTAGAAACATGAACCTAAGAAAAAGCAAATTTCACCCTGCCAGGTGCTGAGTGGGGGAAATGCACCTACTCCGCTGCAGCCAGTCATCAGCGGCATCAAGCAAGGAGGGCAGGTCTGGGGTGGGCTGAAAACCCAGCCTGAACCCACTCGCATGTCACTCGTGTGAGCGTTGCTAGCAAGATGCCAGGCAGGGTGGTCCTCAAAGGCGTTCAGCAACACAAGCAAAACCCAGAAAAAACCAAAATATTTTCATAGCCTAAACACTAAGGGAGACAGAGTTCAAGCTGCCAGAAAGGCTGAGTGCTCCAGGGAGAAATGAAAAGATGTATTTCAAAGCATAGCAATAAAAGCACATTACAGCACCTGAGCCAAAACATGCTCTCAGTTCACCTTCCAGTGTAAGATCCAGAGCAATGCTTGGATGATATCCACACATATAAAGGTTTGGTTTCAGAAATGTGGACTCTCAAGGCTCTTTCCCAGTACAACAAGATGGGGCACAAAGGCGATTGTGGTCTTGACTTCCCCCAAGCCTCAGGGGTCTTGCTGTGATAGTCCCAGGTGTTACATAGCCGATAATTTTCTTGTCTGACCCATGAACAAAGCAAGTATAATTCAGTCATTTTGTATCTGACAGCTATTCTACCTGTCTGTGCAGCTGATTTTCCTTAAAATAAGTATGGTATCTACCGCTAGGTAGTCAGTGAATCCTGTTTGCAAGCAAGATAACTAACAACACAACCCCTTGAAGAAAACTAGCCAAATGTTAGAAATAACCCCTCAAGCAAAGGTTTCACAAAACAAATGTGCGTTGCAAGAACGGCAGTGGCCTCTGTGATAACATTTCCAAGATTAATTCACACTGAATAAATTGCACAATAAACCAGGTTGATAGCAATACTTTTCTCCAGGCCCAGGTAATGCTTATTGCCATTATCGTATCTGGTACATACGCAGAAGGGAACACGCAGCAGTGTTGGTTTGAATGAATGAATTACACTTCATAGGCAAGATTAAAGGAAGAGACAGAGGCATTTGGAGAAGGGGGAAAACATTAACCTGAAGTGGTCCTGAGGTCATGCCAGACCTGGGTTTTAGGGAAGCTCAAGAAAAACCTTTTTCCTAAAGGGGAAGAGGTAGATCCTGCCAGGTGTGGGCAGGGGCAGCATCCCTGCAGTACCCACAAGAGAGATGCAGCCTGCAGCAGCTCATCCTGGCCTGGGGGGGTCCCAGCAGCCCCTCAGGACCCTTCAGCAGCAGCCTCACTGCAGCCCTGCACCCCTTTAGCCTAGCAGCAGAAGCAGCTGACCCACACCCGTCGCAGGCTTCTCAGGCTCCTTCCCAGCCTGCGACACACACGCATTTTTCGATCTGCTCTGGGTCACCCCCATTTACTTTTTTCCCGAAGAGGAGGAAAAATAAATTAATGAAACAGTGCAGCATGCAAGACGCCCTTCCCCTCGCCGCCTGGCTTCCCCTGTGAAGACTGCCAGTGCTTCACCTCCTATTTGATGTATATTCAGCAGAAGATAGGGAGGCGCAGTAGTTTCTGTGGGCAACAGAAATGAAAGGGAAAGGCACAGAGGCAGGAAAAAAAAAAAGGAAAAAAAAAAAGATCTTACAGCTCTTTGATTGTGCTGGGTCTTTGTTTGAGGCATACAAAAAAAAAGTCCAACCTGCTGAAGGATTTGTCTGCTCGAGATAATAACCTTTTCAGGAGACTTGTCTCACCTTTCAAGCATGAAATTCCTCAGAAGGGATCCCACCTCTCATGCGGCCCTTAGACAACGGGGTTATTTTTGGTCAAGACTGAGATTCTCTTCTGAGTCCTTTTCCCCCAGTTTTGACCCGTGGCCATCACTCGCCTACAGGGAGGCAGCCACCCTTGTCGAGCCACATGTGCTGGTGGGCTGGAGAAGGGACCTTCTGCCCCAAGCGTGGTTGGAGGCATCTGTGGGAAGCAACCTCGGGAGGGCGGAGCGGGTCGTCCCCACTGCAGAGCCTATATGTCTGTGTGCAAGAAGAGACAACAAGCAAGCAGGCAAGCAGATGGACATATTACAAGCCAGATACTCACGGGGTGTAAATTAGCACATCATCCCCAGACTTACACCCTGCGAGGTCGTGGGTGTGTGCTGCCTCGCGGGCTGACGAGAAAGAGTTAAATTCAGTGATTCAGCAGACATCTGCTTGGCTCCCAGGAAAGCTCCTTTGCTTAGAAGACTTATGTCAGCCTTGAAAGAAGAGAACCAGACCAAACTAAAGCCAATCAGCAGCATTTTGGGAAAAATATCTTCTTCTCTCTGAACTTATGAGAATTTCCTCATTACATCTGGTTTGTTTGGTGGGTTTTTTTTTCTTATTGTGACACAATACTGCAAACTTTTAATCCGGGGAATAACTTCAAAACATTTAAATCATTCTATCTTCTCCAACATTTGGATGTCAAAGTACTTTACAAGCGTTCATGAGTGTAGGCCAAGGTTTCTGAAAGCAACTATTGATTCTAGGTGTCTGTGTTGTTGGATGCTTCCCTTCACGTCAAATTTCTGTAATAGGGCTTAATTTTCAGAGGTGCCGGAGTACCCAATCTCTGTAGATTGAATCAGAGAAACAAAACCACTCATCACTTTTGAAAGCCTGTCCTTTAATCTGGCAATACCTTTGCAGAGCCTGATTACCGGAGAGGAGAATCGTCAGGAGTTGGGGGATACCTCCAAGGTCACATGAGAAGGCTGAGGCAAGCCAGGCATGGAATAAACTTTGTTCAAAATCACCTTAATTGCAAGACCATTCTTCTACTTGTGTTAGCTCCAGTAGAAAAGAAATACCTTCTTTGCAGAAAAAGGTCATTATTTCCCAAAAGAGTTTTTAAGGAGGAAAAAAGGCATTGTTGGCACCTAAAAATAAATCAACTAACTTTTGATGGTTCTTTGGTTTTATTTTAGCTTTTTGGGAAAACAACAAAGATATTGAAGCAAAAGCTGAAAACAAATTTGGGATCAAACTGCATTTTGCCAGAAGGGCAAGCCCTGAGTCCTGACAGAGTTTGGCAAACAAAGACAACTTGTCTGATACAAATGGCCCAGCAAATGAAGCATGTGAAGAAAAATTGTAGTAATCAAAAGTGCCCTCTTGTCTCATTTATTTATTTTTTTAACATATGACAATGACACAAAGGTAGAAAGAAGATATGAGATTTAAGCTTTAAAATCATCAATACTGTCCTGGAAAGGGACCAACTGATGGATCAGGTTAATTAACTATCCATTACTGGTATGTCCAGCACAGTGCGCACCAGATCAGCTGCTGGCCAAGACCACACGCAGTGCTAGAAGGATTTCATACAAAGAGGTTTGGAGCAGGGAAAGCAGTTCCTGCTTAAATAACTCCTGATGGAGGACTGTGTTTGAACAGCGATGAGAGGCTTTTATGCATCTTCAGCATGGTGAAAGAGCTTAAAACATGAACTCTCAGCTCTCTCCTGGCCAGAAGAGATGAACGAAGGTTGTCATTGTTCAAGGTGTCATCACCATCAGAAGAAATTTTAGACTCTGCTGGGAAGGGGAAGCAGTTTTTCATCTGAGAAGCCTTATCTATTGTGCAGAGCTCTATTCACAATAAAAATTTTCTTCTGGAGAGAGACAGTAAAGCTCATTCTTGCCCTACTCATGCTCTGCCTGGCAGCTCTGGTGGCCTAGGTAGGCTCTGCAGGACGCCTGAAGGACATGGTGGCAACATCCCTGCAGTGGGGGAGCAGAGCCAGCACTGGTGGTCCTAGGCTATCCCGCTTAGCTGTGGGCTGCAGGGTGCTGCAAGGACAGGAGAAAGCCATAGACCCTCTGATGCAGGGCTGTGCAAGCTAGTGGCAGCCTGGGAAGGCTTCTGTGAGTTAGAGCAGCTGCAACGGCTGGGCTAACACACATCGTGTTGCTTTGGCACTCCCATAAACCAGAATCTAGAAGAAACATAGTTATTATAAAGTTACTTTTGCTTTTCCCTTCCTTGGCTGCAATTTCTATGCCACATCCCTTAGGGAATACAGCATGAAGTGGGATACAAAGACAGGATTTAACTCATTGCAGTGCAGTGGTTGGGAATAACAGATTTAGGGACTAGTGATGCTTTTTTGGTTCAGTTTGTCCTTCAGTGTTTTGTTTTACATGTCTGCCTCTAAGGTGAACTGCTGATATGAAAAGAAACATGATTTGGACACAGACTAGTTCTTGGAGGACTTCTGCAGTCCTGAACTGCTAAGGGAACTCTTTCCTTGTCCATTCATGCTCATATTAATTACATCTTTGTTACTTAATGTCCCACAGAGTGTGATGGCCTCACTTGGACCTCCGTACCTGGGTGTAAGCTAACATGGATGTCCATCTTCCCTGGTGAAACGGATTCCTATGGCAAGGGGTGCCAGTCATCATTAATTCTCCTTCTGAACAAATTGACCGTAACAAGATTTGACCACAGATGCATTTTTAGTAGATCGAGACCCATGCTTTCAGATCCAGATACCTTTGAATGTACAGTCCAGCTGTAGGCTCATACCAAGGTATTTTGTAGCCATTTCTCAGACATGGATTCCACATCCCTCTTAAAAAAAATCAGGATTAACACTGGCCATGTATAGAAAAGTAGTGGAATGAATGAAAGGCACTGATGGGCTCTGAATTTCCCATCTGCTGGCTGTTAGTGTGTGACAGGATGGTCTGAAAGTTGTTCCACGGGAGGAGTGCACAGCACAGAACATTTCCAAGAGTATGGCTTTTCTTCCAGCAATGAATTTTAATTTTTGACCATTTCAAATTAACCTGCCATGAGGCCCCCACAATGTGTACTCACAAACAGGAAGCTCTTCATCCATGGGAAAAAAACACAGGCTTATGAATTCTGTATTTGACTGGAAGATCTGAAATCTATAATTCTTCTGCTAAGCTTAGGAATACACGGCAGCAGTGCAGGAGACCAGCAGAAGCTGAGAAACCTTTTGCTGGCAGCAGCCAGAGAAGAAACAAACTAGGCAGCCTGAAAATTAACAAAAACAGTGCACACTTCTCAGCAAACTAAGCAATTATTCATACAATGGAAAGGCATTTGGTAGTGGATGAGCAAATAGTTTTGCATAGCTAATGAGCCTGAAAATTGCAAAGGAAAAAGCACAGAGGAACTTGTTTCTGTGTGTTATCATTTGTTCAGTGCTGGTGCAGGCCCTTGCAATGTGACTTGCTTTGACCCCTCCAACCACAGAGGCCCAAGAAGCAGCAGGGAAGCCATACGAGCCCTGGCCCTCCAGCAAAGCCTGAGATGCTCCAGGGACTGAAAACACTGAAGCTTATTGGTATTTTCACTCCCATAAGGAAACAGTCCCAGCAGGGAAGGTACCACCCAAGGAGCCTGTTCTGCTCATCTCCGCTCCACCCGGAGCAAGCCTTCCTCATCTTAAGTGCCAAAGAGCATTTTTACACCTATCGCCCCACATGCCCCCCAGGTCAGTCAATAAAGCCAAAGGAAAGATGAAGCATCAGGAGTGGGGTGCGGGTTGTATCAGCCCTGAACGGGTCATTGGCCCAGGGATGTCAGGCATGTGAGAGAGGTGAGCAGGGGAGCAGAGGACTAGCTGCTCTCCCAAACCCATCTCCATCTCACATGGTGATGGAGCATGACAAGTTTTTCTTGGTGGCACCCTGGTCCAACCCCTGTGCCCAGCTGCATGGTGCTGTGATGTCAGCTCCTAGGAGATACGCTGGATCTGTCCTCACTGTTTTTACAGAGGAGACTAAAGGTAATTGAACAAAATCTGTTTCTGATTAAAGAGATTATATCTCATAGAGCGTTTTTTAAAATTGCACTTAAATGCCTTTTATGTAGCTTGTTATTTTGCAGTAAGATTAACACCAAGGTGGATTGAATTACCTGTTAATTCAACACATAATTTGCTGGTACCTCCATGTGCCATCAAGGATATATTTAAAGGCGCCTTGACAACGGATCCATAGAGCACACAATAAGGACATCATTACTTAACAAGATACATCCCCAAAGAGACACATGACATTAACCCCATCTGTAGATGAGTAATCAGAGCTAAATCAGGAACGTTCCCTTTCAATCGAAAAGAAATGGTGCCCTATAAATTCCACATACAAAAATCCTAGTAATTTACCACATGATTAAACCAAAGTCATTTTTTTATACAGCAGTTTTGCTGCAATATTTTATCTTGGGATCCTAAAAAAATGATTTACAGCTCTGAATGCAGCGCTCCTGTTTGGAATAATCAATACTGATTTTAATATACTTTTTAAAAAGATTTATTTCCTTGTTGTGGATTTAAATTGCAGCAGATTTAAATTGCAGGGTGCCAACAACTGATGAATTATGATTTAGGGCCAAATCTGTTTCACTTGGAAGAATGGTGATTTTAAATTCAATGAAGTTTCTCTGATGAGTAGAACAAGGAATTTTTGGCCCATATTTTTGTTGAAAACCCACCAATAAAATAATTATCTTGTCACACTGACAGCCACGTGTATTTATGGCTGGAAAGCATCACACCCTGGAGACATGTGACAAACATGCACTTTCTCTGCAGCTCTTCTCCAAATGCTGCTTTGTGCTTTGACTGAGCAAGGGTGGAAGAAGTGCCCAGGAATGTGGCCATCAGGTCACAACAAGTGAGCATATAGCTCCATGGCCCAAGCGTGTTTACTTTACATACCTCAAGAATATTTTTTAAGATTTTGATTTTAAACTCTCTGTAATGGGGAACATGGTGGCACTTTCCTCGCTGCTGCGCTCAGGCACCAGCACAGAGATGGGGTGAGATTCTAGCCAGGGGACACCAGCATCTCCTCACTTCAGTGTCCTGCTCTCACCCGAGCGATTAATACTCTATATCCACAGAACCATAGTTGGATAAAAAACGCGTATTTAATCTTGTCCATCCCCAAGCAGTTCACGATTGCTCCCAAGAGTCTATTCGTGAGTGCTTTGTTCAGTCGAGTTTTAAATGACTCAAGAGCTGATAGGGACTCCACCACCTCCCATAGGAGATAAATCAGTATACTTAAATAAGACAAGATGGTATCTAGCATGCTGTTTCTACAACATTTGCCATTAGTTCTTACCCCAAGGCAAGCATGAAATAAACATTCCCTGCTCCCAGGTTAACTGCCTGCCTTCCCTTTGGTACAGTGTAGTATGGATTATGCTATCATCAACATACAAAATTAACTTCTACCCAATGCTGACAGAGACACATTTAACATACATAGTTTGGCACCGCATCCAGCATTAATTTCCCAGTCCCAGACATAAGGAACGGAAAATCTTTATTAGATCACTTGGTCCTGCTCACTGTTAGGCAAATGATTTGCTCCATAGTGACAGCCTCCGGAGTTTTCTCCAGCCTGATTTGCAAAATCCTGCAGCATGAGGATCACCTCCGTATGGACTGCACATCTTTCTTCACATTTATATTTACAGTTGTATTTTCTGCATCTTTCTTAAAATCACCCTTATTTTTTCTAGCTGCACTTCTAGGATTCCCTCTCATTAATTCCTCCCCCACTCTTTTTTTTTGCCCTGCTATATGATTTTCCACGAGTTAACCCATCCAACTCCCCATAATGACTGTAAGCTTCTCAGATTTTACTTCAGCTAATTAATATCTTTCTTATGCAGAGGCCTGAAGGCTGAAGGTGGCATCTCTAGCAGGTTCTCCATGGCCACTGGGGCAGGAGACCTGCCCCTATGATAATGCCTTTGCTATGTCCTTCCTCCTTCAGGGCCAGATCCCAAAGGTACGCCGAGCTCCCTGTTTCCACCAGCTCTCCTCCAGCACCCTTGCTTCATTCTGTGATGAGATGGAGTGTTTCTCTTCACATGGATTAACTGCAATTTTCTTATTTTTAACGTTAATGTTATTTTACTCTAACCACATTTTCCTTCATATCTAGGCAATTACAAGACAATTCACAGCAAATTTTCATGGGGATAGTTCATTACGTACTAGAAAATGTACAATAATGAAGCGTGAAAAACATGGCAGCTTGCAGTGGCGTTTGCTTTTCAGACTGTGAATAAAAGTGGGGAAATAATGTTCTGTAGAGCCTGGAAAGTATTTGATTTAGGAGAGAGCAAGATTATTTAAAATAAAAAAATAGGGCAAAGACTTCCGAAATAAATTATGGTGTGACTAATAATGTATCGATCCTATTTTTTAATTCCTGCTAAAGCATTTCAATTACCTTTTAATTGTCGTGATTGTGCAGTCACCAAAAAATAAGGTTCCAGCACGTGGCTAGAAATCCATGGCTCCATGATATATATATATTTTAAGTGTTTGCTTAGGGCAAAGGAAAAACAAAATTCAGTCCCTCAAGGGTTAAATCAAATTCATAAATACTGATTCTTCTATCTGAATAAGCACCTTGTGCCGAAATTGTCCTTCCTCATAGTGGATGATCAAACATCGTGGTGACAAATTGGTTTATCTCAGACCAGGTGCTCAAGTCAAAAGACGCTTTCAGAAGGACAAATCTCAGGGAGTAAAGAAACGGCTCTAATCACATTGGGCTCTCCTACACGAGCGAGCTCTTCAGCACATACAGACAGAGCAGGCACTGTTACAAGAAATTGTGCAGCAAGCTTGCCTCAAGCATTCCTCTCACCCACAGGCTGTATAATAAATGCAAGAAATGATTCAAAAGGGCCATTCTTGCTTCCCTCAGACATATTTTTCTAAACCATAGCAATAACGATCAACTCTACCAAACAGTTTCTTTTTCTCCTGCCTCATGTCTTTCTGCATCTGTCAACATTAGACTATATTTAAAGAGTGGGCTGTGTATTTTTACAGCTCCTTACAATGAGGCAGGCAAGCAATGGATCTTGCAACAGGCGCAGACTTACTGGGGACTAAGGAGGGCTGTGGGAAAAGGGTGTCCTGAAGGTCTTGGAGAGCCTTCTTCCTCATTGCTAACACTCGATGCGGGCATATGTGGGCATCACATGTAGTATTTCATTACATCAGGTCTGCATCTGCCCCTCCCTCCACTGGAAGGAATTCAAACCATTTTCTGGTTGCTGCCCTTCTGCTTATCAAAGCCAGCTCTTGGAATAGGAACAAAATATGTAACAGTTTCAGAAAAACTTGCTTTTAACAGATCCCTAAAAATGGAAACAGTTTTAATAGTAGTCTCTGAAGATGAGATGGACTGAGGATTTTATGGAAGAAAAGAGCATTTGAGGAGCCTGCAGACGGCTCACACTGCTTGCTTTTAATGCCAGAGTTCAACTCCTGAAGCCTGAGGATAGTAAAAGAAGTTGTTGGGAGGCAATGTGTTAAACACCCCAGGCTTTCACGTATAAAGATCAAGACCTGGAAGAAATCAAAGTGTTTTTGCAGGCTGTCCAAAAACATGCTATCTGTGACACAAGGGGGCTACCAATTGCTGGGGCACATCTTTGCATGTACCCACTTCTCCAAGGAGACAGTAACACTACTTCCTAGCGAAAGCTATCCTCCAGGTCTTGGTGCTTGACCTCTACCACCCCAAAGCTAATTCTTTTACCTTTGCAGGAAAAAATCTCCAATTCCCTGCATCCCCCCAGATCTTCCCTTGAACAGAAGCTCCCTGAAGATATGTCTGCAGTGCTGCTCATTGCTTTTCTTGCATACCCTCTGGGGAGTAAAGCCATTCGAAATGTCAGGTTTACCTCTGTGCACACCATTGCCAGCTTGGAAAGCAAGATATCCCATTATTTCAGTGGAGCAAAGGGTTAAGTTCTCAATTGTAAAATTGAAAGCAGAGTTTCTATAAAGCGAAATGAAGTAATAAAATGCAGTTACACATTATATTTAACCAGATTCTTTCTGAGCTGTTTCAGAGCCTCAGCTGAAGCAGTAGTTGAGCTTCAGATGGGGGCTGGCTGCTCTGGGGCTCTTCTCCCCAGCCAGGGGTGCTGCTGTGTCCCTCCCCCAGGATAGTCCTTCTAGCTTAAAATAGTCTTTTGCTGCTCACAATGTTTTTAAGACTCTCACAAATGTTCTCCGAATCACTGATCACAAGAAGTATTCCCTGTATGCGTCTCTTATTAAATGAACAACATTTGCTTTGAGTTCTTCATAAAAACCAAATCTCTGTTCTTCACAGGGAATACATATTTGGCATTTGGGTGTCTCCAATGACCTTGCTACCTTCCTCTTCCTCCCAAGCACACACCTTGTGTTGATTTGGGATGTCTGATGAGAAAACAGCTATATACAAATCTTTATGCTGAAATGATGAAAACAGGAAGGATATCATGGAGAAAAAGATGGGTAAGCACTGGAGAAGACTCCAACAGCACATGTGGGGGGTGAGATAGGTTGAGGGACTCCAATAAAAGAAACAGGCATAAAGAAGAGAGGACTGAAATATTTGTAAGTTATTAATTTACAGCACCATTTTAACTAATTCTTCACCAACTACAGGCAGTGGTTTCACATAACCCTAATAATTTATCATCCTATATGCAACATGCTAGTGTTGAACTCAAGTCCTTTTTGAGGTGAGCGAGCATTGACTGGCATAGAATGGGCACATTGGCAGGCATGCAGATGGATGTTATTTCCAACAGGCTCCTAACCTGAGTTTCAAAAGTACAGAGAACTAGAGCTGCCCAGAGACTGCAACCCAAGTCAAAAAGAGACTGAATGGCAAGGTGAGAGAAGAAGTCAGGAGTTTCTAGCTCCATCTCTCCAACTACCATTAGCAAATTCCCCTCTCCTACCTTCTCACTATCAATGGGTTTTTGTGAAAGTTAACATCTTTTGATGGCCACTGCCTGGCTCAGGGGCTCTGCCCAGCCCTGCCCTCACATGGCACTGACACTCAGCCAGTGTCTCTGAGATCGCAGCTCGGCTGAATTCCTGCGGCAGCAACAAGACATTCTGACATTTTCATTTCTCCCGAAAGTCTGTGTCTGGGGATGCCCAGGGAGTCTTATTTAGCAGAGCATTGAAACACAAGCCCATTACTCTGCCTGTCAAGTTACTTATATGGTTCTCCATCACTGGAGTGCCTACTGTCTCTATATTGTTGTAGATGAAAGGAGTTTATCCCCCAAGGTAAGGAAATGTTAACCCTAGCCTATGAACCATGAGCTAGAGGCTAAGACCACACAGGGAAGTTTGTGGCTCATTGGGGAAATTCACTGTTCTCTAAACCAACTTCCAAATCCTGCTTTCCTCATCAGCCAAATGAGGTTTTTGCATCTATTTTTCTTTTATGCTCCAAAAAGAAACTTCTGGCAGTTTTTCTTGAATTTAATATTTTCCTGAAAAACAATATTTTCACAATGATGTCTAATGAGATTCCACAACCAACCCCCCAATTAGATGCTGTATTTCCAATTCTTGCATGAAGCAAGGAAGGGGAGCAAGAAATCGTATCATTTCTTTTCCTAAGGATGGCAAAATACAACGAAAACAATCTGCTTATAACCTTGTGAGAGCAGAGTTCCGTTTGGTCACGACAAACCCTCCTAGGCTGCATACTCTCCCAGAAAAGCTTAACTTTGGCTCTGAAAACAAGCACACTAAAATGGAGGGTTTTCCAATGGGCTCTACGTGTGGTAAAATTCTCAAGCATATCAGACAGGCAAAATCAGGTCTGGTGTGAAGTGATGCTGCAAACACTCCCCTAACAAGCTTTTTCTGCTGGAGCGTGTTTATGTGGCAAAGACCACAGAGGCAGTGGGGGGCTTCCTCCCATGGAGAATTTTGGGCAAAATTGCTTCATTTCATGAGATCTGGTCCATGCCCAAAGCCAAACATTTTCTTCTCAGGGATGTTCCTACACTCCCTCCAGATAAATCATGCTGGCAGGGATGACTTAGCAGGGGGCAAATTTCATCAGAGGCCAGGATATCACCTCAGCCTTCCTTTCAACATAACAGTAGGTTTTTAACCAGGGACTCCTGATTACTCCCGAGCGCCATAAAGAACCAGGATTTGCTATCATGCTTTTGGATTATTACCAAAACTGTAGTGATATAATACACACCATGCGAAAAATTATTACCACTGCATGCAGATAAAATGCTTGCAATTAAAGAGCACTAACTTCCATGCTGGCTGCTTTAAACAACTCCTGCTATTATCATCTTTGATAATAATTAATCCCTATCATTTTACACAATCCAGAGCTGCTTTTGCAGTTTTCGACATGTCCCATCTGGGTTTATTTATTTATTTATTTATTTTAAGAAGCATTGTCATCAAGAAACCTGGAAGACCCAAGAAAGAGTTGATTGATCACAAGGTCCTATCAAATGTCAAAGCTGGCCCTTGCTGACCTCCCATCTATTCAGAACTGCTTTGATTTAATCTACAAACTGGCTGCCTCTCCTGCCTGTGAGTTCTGTCTGTAACCCATGTGTCAGTGTTTTGAGATATGACCTGCTTCACGCTCCATTCATCTCATCTGAAGGACGGAAATTAAACTGGAGGGTCAGCAAGGGGCACAGCTCAAAATACACACACATTAAACTGGAGTCTTTTGTTTGGGCCCGTCAGAAGAGATAGAGCAACCATCAAAAATGATATTCAAGCAGAACTGATTTTTTTTTTCCTATTGAAATTTGTAGTACTGATACATGTGGAAGGGTGGCAAGCCTTGCCACAGCAGAAGGAAAAATAATCATGGTGCCTTCCCAGACAAGGGCTTGTGATGTCTTTTAATGCTACGAGTATGTGAGTGTGTTGACACGTCCAGGTATAGTAGTGTGCACAAGGCAGTATTTTCATTGTAAATCCAGTATTTCAAGCCTTTTTACGCTGACCATAATATTAGAGCTTGAACTGAAACACAGTGGAAAGTTCACAGCATGGATCACAATGTTTTAAACCTCATCTCTCTTACTTGGGTTTTATTATAATTTTGAAAATGCTTAGCTCCAGTTCTTGCCCCGTGGGACACAGCCAGCAGCTCAGATGCATAACTCTCAAGGGTGACCACAGCTTTACAGAGCAATTTTCATACTGGCTTTTACTTGGTGAGGAGAATGAGTATAAAGCATGAACCCTCAATGGCCATGCCAGCCTTCGCGCGCTCCTACAGCTCTGGCATGAGCCACACCGACTCAGACATGTACTCCTTGCACGAACTGCAGGGCAAGCCAAGGCTCCTGCAAGCTGGCTGCAGGTGGACCTGCCATATTTGGGTTGGTTCAGCCCTGAGATTCCCTGTGAATGGGCCAGGCTGCTCTACCCATTGCACAAACTTTCTTGTGATAGGTGGCTACAAACCAGATTTTCATTTGTAGAGGCAAGGTGGAAGGCCTGGGTTCAGCTAGGACTCCTCTTGTACCTCCATTCCACAAAGTGTGGGTTTAATAGAAGAGCCACTACCATCACTTTGAGACACCAGGAGAGCATATTTACTGATGGCCAAATAACTTGTTTTCCCATTCTCCTATTTTTATCGAGCTTCCTTTTGCCTACCCCTTAACTCCTCTCAGCCTGAAGCACCCACAGGTAGCAGGATGCACCTTGAGTTGCTCAGATAACAAACCACACACACCTGAGACACACAGTGGGACATGCAGCTGAGACAAGTGTTTCCCCTTGCAATCTCTTCTTTCTCACAGGTCTGTAAAAATTCCCAGGCTGTGTCTGCTCATAGTTGATAAAAGTCTAATGCACAAACCTATTGGGTATGTAGATTACTACTAAGTGATGACATTTAACTAAAGTAACACCATCCCCACTAACAAAAAGAGCAAATGAAGGGGGTCACACTCAGGGCCTCCATGAGAACACTGGTGATCATCACCATTTTTGCAAATCACATTGTCAATTCAGTAATATGAAAAAGCCCAAATCCTATTGTTCCATAACTTTCTTCAGCCTAGTATCCTTAATAAATTAATTAAATTAAAAACCCTAACAATTTAAACTTAAAAGCTAAAGGAGACATTGTTTCTGATGGTATGCTGCTGTTTGCAAAGCTACCTGCCAATCAACAGCAGAAAAAATGTAGTGATTTGTAAAGAGGTTTCTTCTTTGGAAGAAAAACCAGAATGATATTTATCAAAGGCACATTGGCCCTTGAGTCTGAAAAAAGAAAGCATGAAAATGTCTTCAAATTCTTTTTAGTTCTAAGGCATGTCTTTTTGTTCATGCTTAACTGCAGAAGAAAAATTAGGAACAAATGTGTGCATATCAGTGCATGTGTTAGCATAGGCTTTAATTGGTTAGGAGTAAATTAATGGCTGCTTGCAATATTTCTGGCAATCTGTTATAAGCTATGTAAATTTTTAAAAGAGGTTTCTTGAAAAGGCTGGCTGAAATCCTGTAATTCATATTCTACTGGGGGAATTGATTTGAGAAATAATAATGAAATGTTTTACCTCAGTGATGAATCTCAGTTTTGTAGCACTGCAATTTTTAAAAGATTCTTGTAAATAATGCTATGAGTGTTTCTAAAAATAATCTACTTGAAATAAATATATCTGTCTCTGAATTAATAGCATTTTTTCAGTGTTCTTTTTCACCTCTTTCTTATTCCACCATTCCAGGGGTTCATTGCAGACCCAGCATTAGCTTTGATACTATTATAATAAATTAGAATCCAACATTTGTTACCATGTGGCCTGCTCCAGTAGGTTTTAATAGCAGTTTTGCTATTGAATTCAGTGGGAACTTAATCACATCCTTAAGAGGCAGGTCCAGTTTTATAGGGGCGAGCTGGAAATGGCCCAACACACCACTGACTCTTCAAGGTGAGCCTGCCTCGGTCATTTCGGTGTGAGCCATTAAACATTGATCGGGACAAAGGAAAAACATCTAACTTGACTGCCCAGGGCACTCATTAAGGCTGCAGGAGAAGAATTAAAGCCTCACATGAAGTAGATGAAGGACATGCACCTGAACCTCCCACAATTACTCCTCCTTCAGCACACCCAAGGAAAGGGAAAGGCTCCCATGGCAATGAACCAACTGTTGAATGACCGCATCTCCTCACTCCACTCATCATTTCAATAGCTACCCACTATTCACATGGACCATCCATGCTCTAGATGGTTGGTGACCAACTCTCAAGACCAAAACATAGGTCTTTAAAAGGCTCACAATCCAATACACAGGGTTTTCCTCTGGTTTTCAGGGAACTTGCAGTGACTGCACTTCAGTTGAACACATACCATATGCCCAAGCAAGTTTTAATTGCTGTTGGCCTGGGGGGGACACAGAGAGAAAGAGACACTTCCACTTGTCTGGGGAACAACCCCAGCAGTAGGAAACTCAGGCCAAAGAGGCCCACTCCAGAAATGCAGCCCAATGAAGAAAATTGGAAATTTCTATTGCTTGTCCTATGCAGGTAATAGTGAATGTCTTTGGAGGAAAGCTCCAAGACATGAACTGACTACAAGTAAATTACTGCTATAGCTTTTATTATGGCTGTATGTATAGCTCCTGCAATATGCCTAGCTGCTTTAGCTCTACTTTTCTCTTATCTTGTATATCTGACACTTTCCTTTTTAATGCTTAGCAGTATGCAAGAACGTATCTTGTACTGTCAATAATGCTGTTATACTTTAATAAAAAATTAGAAGCTACCAAAAAAAGAGAGAGGGAGGGAAGAAGAACAACTATGAAAGAATATGGCTTGATGCCTAGAAAACTTCAATATGTTGTAAAAGGAAAAGATTGCTAATTAGGTTCTTGCGTAGTCTATTCTAGTCCCCTCTGTGCTGTAAGAAATTTAACCCAGCTCACTTGGCTGACGGTTGGAGAAGTGGGAATAGAGCGTGGGAGCTCTGGAATCAGATTATTGAGATGATCTATGAAGTAATGAGGCAGTGAAATGCAGCTGGAGGCAGGGATTTCACTGCTGGGCTCAAAACATAGGGAAAACGTTCTTAAATTAAACAGAAGGCTGGTCCACCCCACAGCTCGTCATTACACTTGGCTGTACTAAAGCCTCCCACCAAACTGGCCCCACATTGCTTGTATGCTGAGTGATGCAAGGCAGGGAAAACAGGCTTTGGAAAAGCTAACTGCTACTCCAGATGCTCTGAGAGATCAGCCATGCTGTTTTGGAAAAGAGGAAGAAAATTTTGCAGGGAGCACCACGAGAGCTTTGCGGGCCATGAGAAGACCTTATGCATGCATTCCTTGAGCTCCCTATTTTTAATATCAGCAGCCAAACTCCATGTTTCTGTAGGATAAGTAGGGTGCAAAAACGTGTGGAGTGGAGAACATGATCTGGAGTTTGGGAAAGACAAATGGGATGGAAACGCACCTGTCAGAGCAGTCATCCCCAGAGGTCTCAGCCCTACCCCTTTGTCGTGGTTTAACCCCAGCCGGCAACTCAGCACTACACAGCTGCTCACTCACTCCCCCCTCAGTGGGATGGGGGAGAGAATCAGAAGAGTAAAAGTGAGAAAACTCATGGGTTGAGGTAAAGACAGTTTAATAGGTAAAGCAAAATCTCCACCCCTTATTCCATACTTTTTACATCATGGTCAGGTCTCACACTATCTGATTCATCCTCGTTAACCACCACCACCCTTCCCATCCCTTGATACAATACACGGATATTCCCTTAGTCTATGGACCACCCCTGTGAAATGTCTGTAAAATGTCCATAAACGTCCACAAATGTCCACAAAATGTCCACTGAGCTCATTTAGTCCATGACTTTGGGCTCTATCTGTTATGGTGGTCACTCAGGACAGGAGAGGTGGTGTGTTGTGTGCCCAAGCCAGCTCAGGTCCAGTCACTGCTGCACTTGCACTGCTTCTTGTAAGGCTTCTCCTCCATTGGTTCAGTTGGTTCCTGCTATAGTGATTCCCATAACATGCAGCTCAGATCATGGGTTACAACAATTTAAAGGTATTTCCATTACAATCTCCACTCCTGGCCCCTTTGGACCACACCATCGGGTTTAACATTGCAATGAACTCCTCCCCTTGCCCCTGCTCCAGCTTGGACTTAT